>NW_006436810.1:5510507-5543669 GCF_000325575.1 Pteropus alecto | reverse complement strand
TAGACCATTTTTCCCCATAAAGTATGCTCCTCCCTCTGTGTTTTTAAGAGAGTCTACTCTGACCCAATTTTATTAAATAGAACCCATAAAACCCCCACATTACGCCAATAATTGCAATCTCAAATATCCATGTCCAGAAATGGCAGCACTTGACCTTTGCCTCCCTGAAGCCCAGGGAACATTCATGGCCCCCGAGAGACCCACAGTTTAACCCCACCTCTCAAAGGTCCATGGGACCAGGAGGCACACAAAAAAGCCCAGGATACACTGGTCTTCACTGCTCCAGCCCTGGGGCTTTTTGATATCGAACTGTTCTTTTCAGAGCTGCCCCGTAAACGTGGCACTCTCCTGCCCAGGTTTTAGAAGACTCGCCATGCCTAAATGTACACCTTTGTCTTCGCTCCCTTGTTTTTGTTTTCCAGAGGACGTAAAGAAAACACCACAATGATAAGAAGGGTGACTTTCTCTCCTGCTCTTCATCCTTCTGTAAAGATTATCAAAAAAAAACGGCTTCTCTAAAACTAGAATTGGGAGGAGAGTAAGTTTTAAAACACACACACATTTATTATTTAATTAGAGGACACGTGACTGAATAAAAGAACAAACGTAAAACAAGAAAGGTTGATTGCCTTCCCCAACTCCCCTGGCTGCTGCTACAAACACTGCATATCCCCTTCTGTCAGCAGCTACTTGCTCATCTGCATATAATCCAAATAATTTATTCATCTTTCTTCTGAAAAAGCTGAACCTTTTCCCCAAGATGAATTAAGTAGGAAATATTTTTCATAAGGAGGGGAATGATGTTCAAAGGCTTGATTATGTATGTTTGTTTTTAAGAAGCCACAGATAAGCAAGTTTTCCCAAGATCTGTGTTCTCTGTCCATACAGAGACAAAACATCCTTTGGACAATTAGGCACAACTCTTTATTTCACTCTGCTGGGAAATGCAGATAATTATAATACAAAAGCATCGTTAGTTTAACTTCAGTCATTAATACTCAACCTTAAAGATCTAATAGAAATGCCCTCCTCCCACCGCCAGATCTAACCCACGGGGAAATTCAAGAATGAATGTTGTCTTTTCAGCAAACACTTCAGCTTTGCCTTGGATGTTTACAAGTGTGATAAACATTTATTTTTTTCTATATCTGCCACTACTGTGAGGTTATTGATCAAATCATACTTGAAAACACTCTGCCAGAGACCATGAAGAAGAATATATGTTGTTTCTGAAAAATAATTGCTTCTTGTCCTCTGAACAATTCACTGTTTAATCCAGGTTTGTTTTAAATCTGAGTTTTTTTATGGTCTCATGCAAGTCACATTTCTTATATAATGCTCAGGCAATTAAGGATTTATATATTATAACTTTCACTAATATTAAACTTATATGAAATTGTTTCTGGTTAAGAAATGTGATTCTTTCTGTATTAGGTATGGAAAAGATTCAGTTTCTTTTTTTTTTTTAGGCTATCTGCAGGTAATTTTTATAGAATATCACATGTTCTTTTCTACCTCAAGTGAAATATTAAAGAAGCTTAAAAAAAAAACTGTTTAAATGCTTAGGCTAAAAAGAATAAAGAATACTATAATTATAGAGCACCCACTATATAAAGCTTGCTGAAACTCCGTATTTGAAGCCCTCTCTTGTACTGGCTGAGAAAGCAGGAGGGAGAAGCGAGGCTCTTTCCTGTGTCCCCTTCCAGGTTCTCCTTTCTACTGGGCCAACTGCCTCAAAGTTGGAGGGCAAATGAAATTTTACCAGGCATCGTCTAACTCTGCTTGATTTCCCAATCTACCACATAGCCTAATTTTATTTATATTCTCTTTTATATTTTCTTGGTTGCATCTATTTGTCAAAACTGCTATAAATGTTACATTTCCAAATTGAGGAAGTTAATCTCTAGTAAATTCAGTCATAATCATTTTAATTTTAAAATGTTTTCAGGAATTTCTGAACTATTAAAAGGGTCTCTTCTAAAAGCCCCAGAACCTGAGGAGAAACCTTATATCTTCTCTAAGTATATGCACCAAAGCAATCTAATCTTTCCTTTCACTTAGGTTCACCTAAAAAAAAAAAGAGTAGCGATTAGCCCTCATATTGTGTAGATGTCTGGCTACCAGTTCCTATGAGCAGGAACAAATTCTCGATCAATTTTTATTACAAAAAATACGGGTTTCCCTCACTTTTGGAAAGTTTGCTTTACATCGCTTCACTTTTAGGAAAGTCCTGTTTTTGCTGAGAGACGAATCATGGCAGCTACCATATTGGCCAAAAGACTCTAACAGTTTTGGAACAGTCAAATTGGCTCAATTAAGTTCTCAATACCCTCAACCACTCAGCATCTCTGCTTCAAGCCACCACAGCTTTGAACTGGGCCAGTGAGCATCTGTGCTCTACCTCAATTTATTTTGTGCATCCATTAGCAAGATGTGTCCTAACGTATCAGAAAAGCCTACGTGTTTGATTGTTGTGAATGAAATAAGAACATACTGCAGTGGTCCTCCACCTTTGTGGCACCAGGGACCGGTGCTCCTATGAGAATCTAATGCCCGATGATCTGAGGTGGAGCTGAGGCGGTGATGCTAGTGCTGGGGAGCGGCTGCAGACACAGATGATGCTTCTCTCGCTGGCCCGCCACTCACCTCCTGCTGTGCAGCCCGGTTCCTAACAGGCCAAGGACTGATACTGGTCCCCAGCTGAGGTGTTGAATTTGGATCTGGGAATGCTCGAAACGTTTTCTATACAAATTAATGGTAACTGTTTGGTCCCTTTACTCTATTTCGGCTTACAGAAGGTTTCCCAGGAATGCTCTACCAGGAGTGGGCGTGGGGTGGGGTGGGAGGAACCTGTATTATTACATAGATGAATGGATGAGAGTTGGAAGGGATCACCATCCGCTTCTTTCTAAATAGGTCTGGACTCACTTTAAACAGTGAGACTTGCTGATGCTCCAGTCCCTTTTCCCAGTCCTCTCCATTTATTGCTGTGTTATTTGATTTGAAATCAGTAAGCCTCAAAAGCAGCAAGTGGCCCAGCTACCACATTTGCACTGATTCCAACTGCCCGCCCTGGAGATCTGAGTTTCTCTACGTATGGCTTATTGGACAAAACACCCTTCCACGGCAGACCGGGTTCTATCTCCGTGATGATATCCTGGAGAAGGAAGCTCAGGCTGTGACCAAGCCTGGGGACTTAGTATAGACAGGAGGTAGGGGTGGAGAGATGTCAGAAATTGGAAGCATCTAAGTGGGTTTTAGTAGTTCTCGTGAACTCTCAAGTGAAATGACTCTGCATAAAGACTACCTTTTAAAAGTCTCAGGTGAACGACTGGAGGAAAAGAAAGAAGAGCAGATCTATGGGTTCAGGAAGAGCTTGGTATGGTTCAGAAACAGACAATATGGACATGACTTAGAAGAAAGTTGTAATTTCATATAACCCAGTGGTGTTTACTGTATGCAGTTCTGGTTATCAGTCAGATTTCCCCCCATCCCCCAAGAAATAAACGCTACGCATTCTGTAATTATTTATTTCATGCTTAAAAAAAAAAATCACAAATTTTATATCCTTAAATTTGTTTTTGCTAGGAAATAATCATTTTGAAGAGGGTTCTATATGCTGAGTTCAAGTCTCTCATACGGTAGCTTAAATTATTTCAACAGACCAAATATTTGATGAGCAGCTAAAAAAAACTAAATCGTTTTAGCAATTTAAATTCTAATACTTTGAGAATTTAATTCATCTGAGTAATGTGCCATTTCTTCCTGACAGATTTGTTGAATGAATTAATAATATATGAGCAACCTTCTAGAAATTTAATACTGTCCAGCATGACGTCAGTTTGGTAAAATTTCTCCTTCCAATCCTGAAGCCTAGAACTTTGTGGATGCTAAATGAAGTGAGGCTATGCCATGGTGAGATCTGAAAGATTTAATGTGTGCTAGAGTAGCATGCGATCAGATTTTTTTTTTTTAAATAATGATCACTGCAAGGCATGGTTCATGGATAGTCTACCAGCGAAGGATGCCAAAAACCTCACTACTCCTTACTTTAAAATCACAAGAGTCTATTAAATAATGCTCTTGCCAATGTAAGCACGCTCAGCCAGTATTGTGAGAGTTTAAAATCATTCAGGGAAAATGGTAGGAAAGAAAACACAAAAGAGGACAAAATTTCCAGTATATAGCGAATAAATTCCTATTCTCAAGACGATGAGAAACCACATTCGGTGGTCAAAAACTAACAGAATAGTTCAAAAAGAAGGAACTCAGGAATGCTATAAACATAGCAAAAGTCGTGAGTTTCCAGGATTTCCACTCATTTCAGCAGAGCCTACAGAACACGTGTAGAGTGCAGCGAAAATGCCGCTGTCGTAGTACTGGATGAGCAGTCACACCGGTTCCATTTTCATAAACAAAAGTGTAAAATAAATGACATACTAGCAAGGAAGAGCCTTGTTTCCCAGGCAATTGCCATACAATTGACTGACAGCAATTTATCTGCCTGATCACTGCCAACTATACATCCAGTAATCTGAAGATTATCCTGGGAGATGACTGATCATTTTACAGGAAACTACCATTCCTGTGAAAGGGTTTCCTATAAACTAGGGTGAACAGAAAAAACACACAACCCCCACATCCCGCCTTCTTCCCTAGACGGAAGTTCCTTTCCACAGCCTGAGCAAAAGTGCTTTGCTAACACACTTCACATGGAGCATTAACAGAGTTAAAAGCTGAAAAGGCCCATCTAAGGAGACAGAGGTAAATTAGATACATTTTTGCATTTCTTTTGATACAAATTCAATTTTTAAGAGCCTTTACCCGAGACACGACGTCACACTTTTTACGATAATAAAAATTTAAAATCACAGTATGTGGCTTCACAGAGTGGTCAGCAAGCTTTCTATTTTTCCAGGCAGCCCCATCTCATTATAGCAAATGGCATCGTTCCAAAAGAAAATAAAAGAAGAAATTAAATTGATCACTATGTCAACCTTGGCATCCATATGCCAAATTGTTCTTTGATAAGAGCTAAGTTATTTGGTAGAAACTTGAGAAAAAGTTTTTTTTCCCCCTGAATTCCAAATTGTTGCTATCAGATAAAATTTCTTAAGCTCACGGATAGATATTTAAATGATCTGTATATTTCCAAAGTCACCCAAGAGGCTTTTCTACTTTCCTTCTTTGGAGGTCAGTTTATCAGGCTACAAGTGCCCCTTTTTTCCTCCCCAAGTTACTCTGCAACATTCAACCTATTTGTCACATAGGCAAAAATAGTTTTTGTAGTCACCTACCAGCAACATTGCTACAATCTAGATTTGAGTTGGAGAGGTACATTTTTAGGAAATACTTGGTCATCGCCTCTTCTTTCATTTAAGCTCCAAATGAAGGGCAAATAATTACCCAGAATTGAAACGTGGCTCTTAATGAAAAATTTACACAATGACTTGCCTTAGGTTCTCTTAACCATCCTACCCCTGAGCTTCTAGTTGGGTGAAATCCTTGTGGATGAGTTGGATTGGCCTTGAGAAGTCATAGAGCAGGACTGGGGAAGACAATGCAACCAGAAAAAGTCTGGTCCATATGCCTTCATTTGACTATGTTTGCATTAATTAAATTGCTTTTCAAAATAATTACTGCCTATTACTTAGAATAGTTCTCCATTATCAGCACATGTTCCATGTGGCCTTAACACAAAACTTTTAATTCATACCCCTAATTAAGATCTTCTCAGAGCTATTAATTAGTAAGCTCTAGTATTAGAAATGCATTATTTTCTACTTTTGGACAAACTCAAGCTTTAATTTTAATTTTAAAACTAGCATAAAATAATTTACTCCTTAATCTGTATGTAAAGGCCCCACAAAATCCCACATCTGTCTTGTTGCTGATTCTATCATTTTTGAGATATTTTAGTTTGTTGAGAAACATTCCCCATAGACAATATCACTTTTATAAAAATTTCTATAGTTTCTTCCCATAGACAGACTTTAATTTACAAAATACTGAGTTGCTATGTCCTGTTGCTAGTTCCACAAAAAAAGGCAGGCACCCCCATCCTCCCAGCTCTAAAGCATTTGCATTAATGAATTTTGTTTCTGACACGTGCCTAGCTTGGATCGGATTCACAGGCTGAAGGAGTGATTACAGAAGACCAGATGCCTTAATCAAGATAGGTAAGGGAAAAGGAAGTTGTTATTTGATTAGCTGAATTATTCTTTTTCATTATAAGTGCTTTATAAAATTAAACAGTATGGGCCTGAGGTTACTTTACACTGAGCAGGCCTCATGTCTTCAATTTTAACTGATTAATATGATTGATTAGAAGAAGAAATGGAGAATGTTAGAATTTGGGCAAAATATATTTATAAATAATAATATGTTTTGAAAGGCATGAATAGTCTGGACATTAAATTACGCATGAACTCATAAGTTAAACTGCAAGATCTTCTCTCTGCATGAATATTTTGTTCCTTTTACAGGTTTCTGGGAATCACATTTTAAGGCAGGGACTTGGGATTCCCATTTTAAATATCGTGGGCTGCTAATAAAACACAGTTTAAATAGAGGTATAATATATTGAGAATGCAGCAGAAACTGATTTCTATTCCTTTTTTACCCTAAAATCACTCATGTTTCTACCCACATCTACAGACTGCCTGCAGGCCCAGTGTGGTCCACGAGCTTGTTTTGTTCGGTGCCTATGATGCCTAAAACCTTTATAGTTCTTACTCCCCTCCACCGGTGGAGCAGGTACTCTCCACCTCACTATGGTCCCTCAACTCCCTCAAGATTAACCCCAATCTCATCTGAGCATTTATTTCTCTCCGCTATTTATGAAAGAAAGGAGGAGGACTAGGGTAGCCAGTGAGAGGTGGGACCATCTTCATATGTTGCATCCAAAGCTGAGAAAGGCATGTGCCTGATTTTAATTTCAAGAGAACAGGAGGTGAACAGCCAGACCTCTGGGTGGGTACTGAGCTGAATGAGGGTCAGTCCCGTCCCCAACAATGCAGTCTGGTGTGCTGGCGAGGTTGGGGGTAGCAGCAAGTCAGGATGGTAGTCAATTTAAGTGAAGGAGGAAGATGAGATATGTGGGATGGAAAAAAGAGATGCTCTAAGTGCGGAAATAGCATGTGCAAAGGTCCTGAGGTATGTATGAGAGAACAGGCGACAGCAGGTGAAATGATAAGAAGAACAAAAGGGAGCGTGGCCTAAGCAGAGACTGCAGAGGAGTCTGGTGAGAGATGAGGCTGGAGCAACGGGTAGGAGTTCAAAGTAGAATAACTATGGTAAAAGCACATTTTACCTCATAAATATTATTAGTAGTGATATTAATACTTATATTAGCCCAGTATTTACATTTACTTGCATTTAAAAATTATTATAAAAAATTTCAACATGCACAAAAGCAGAATAATATAATGAACCTCTATGTATCCTTCGCCCAGCTTCAATCATTGCCAATTCATGGTTAATTGTGCTTCATCCATTCTCTTTTCTGCTTCTTATATAGGTCTGAAAAAAATCTTAGCGCTCATATGATCTGATCTTTAGAATATTTTATTTTAAAATAACTTCTGATCACTTTTTTTTTTTTAAAACCTGTTTAAAATGAAATGTAAAGGTGTTGGAGCATGGTGGTTTTCACTAGATCTAGAAAATCAAAAAAGAATCCCAAATGTGCTTTTCGCCCACAGATCAGGCCCTCTGATCCTCTCACTGCCACACGTCAAAGGAGGATGGTTCCTTTCTAGATTCTAATGGCAGCAGCTTCTACTGCTTCTCACCTAAGGGCATCAGTTAGAACTTTGTTTCAAATATCGTTTTCATTGCCACGAACAGCAACGCCATTCACATGATAAAAGGGGGTTCCTGGGTCTTCAGCTCATATGCCTTTCCGTTTTAAAAATTTAATACTAAATTCTATAATTTTATGCATTTGCAATTTTGTTTACAGTTTTCTGCCTATGCTGCTCTAATCTTAATTAAAAAAAAAAAAAAAATTAATACAAATACAAAATAGCAACAGAAATACGAATTATCAGCCTATCCTTTAAGAAATATTTACTTTCCACCTAAAGGAAGATGTCAATTTACATGTTCCTGTTTGCTCATTTAGAGGACACCTACACATAGGTAAATATTTTAGCTTAAAGTTCAAAGTCTGTTTTAAGAATGAACTAGGCTGGGCTCACCAACAGAGAGCTCAAAGTTTAAATAATATTCTAGACCTTTTTGAAATCGAAAACTGTCCATATAAGAATAAAGGTAAGCTTGGACACTAATTTTTATTAAGAAGAAAATAGTGCTTGCTTAGGTAGCACATATACTTATTAAAAAAATAATTTTTCTCTATGAGAGAAATAAAACTACATGTTATTATCAAGGATTATAAGTCATTTAATAGATAGGCACAAAAAGTCTCAGTATTTTTGGTTGATAGAAATTCTTTCTTAAAAAAGTGTTTCGGTTTGCCGGAAAAGCTATTACTTTAATTTCATAACCAGATTCATAATTTCAACATGCCTCAAATACAACTACTAGACAGAAACTTCTGAAAAACTGAATACGAATTAGAGACAGAATAGTAAAAGTTCTACTAAGGAGACTTTTAGATATTTATAAAACTAAGACTTTTTCGGTTGTTACTTAAACATTAAAATTTTAAAAAGACCATAATATAGGCTTAGAAAATAATGTTTTAAGCCATGGAGCCAATCATTTCTCAGTAATTTTGCAAGAGAAGCTCAAGAAAGATTAACTTTCAGGGATTTTCTTTTTTTCTTTAGAATTATGCTATCTCTAACATATTAGCCATTAGCCAAATGCAGCTATCTAAATTGAAATTAAAATTAAATAAGGTTAAAAATACAGTCTCATTAGCCATATGTGGCTACTGGCTATCGTATAGGAAAACGCAGATACAAAATATTTTCTTTATCACAGAAAGTTCCAGTGAATTATTTTTGCATTAGAAGACATGATTAACTTAAATTCATATTAAAAATATTCAAAAATCAGCCTTGGCATTATAATCATCATTGTTGACATCATTATCATCATCATCATCATCATCATCATCATCATCATCATGTTTTTACAATACATGACACATACATATACACACCTGAGAAGGTTTACCATCTAAAAGGTGGTCTCTTTTTCTCACGATTAACTTAAATTCATATTAAAAATATTCAAAAATCAGCCTTGGCATTATCATCATCATCATCATCATCATCATCATTTTTTACAATACATGACACATAAATATACACTCCTGAGAAGGTTTACCATCTAAAAGGTGGTCTCTTTAACAGGTGAAAAACACTGTAGATAATCCCATTTTCCTTTCAAATACCAAATTAGAGTCTGTATAAGAAAATAAAAAATATTCTTCCTTGAAATATTATCAATTCACAAGAAATCTTAACCAAAATATAGTTACAAAACTAATACTTTCTCCTCTCCTTGGATTGGTTTATTTTTAGCTATGATAGTTACAAGTGATAAGCTAAAATGGATTTTCCAAACCAAATATTCGATTAATATTTCCTATTAGAACTTCTGACTATTTAATAACTTCGTTTACATGAAAGTACATGCATGCCTCTTCCAGGTTTGCAAGAATGTCTAATCTTTTACCATTCATTGGAATGGGGTCCACTAACTGCTACAAAATTATGACAACAAAAAAATATATTGCTTTCCATGAGGCTTTTTTTCTAAGGGAAATTTACCATAAAAAAAAGTAAATCTATATTTTGTTTACAGATGTACTTGGCAACTGATACTATTTAAACAATAAAATAAAAGCTTATGGTTTCAAATTTTGGATTATAAGTCTGAGATCTGAACCAAGTTTTAAAAAAATCAACAATTTGGATGGGTGAGAAGGTGGGTGAGGAAATGTCAATTTTACCCCAACACCAGTGGTGTGTGTATGCAACAATGACATCAACGAGCAGCAACGTGGCATGTTTATCACGAGATAATCACACCCCTAGAGGTTTAGAAGCACTCAGCTGAACCTTGTGCTTCACAACACACTTGGGGTGTCATTATCTCATGATAACCATACTCCCTGTCAAGCCTTATTGCTTAATTAGGGGTTACGAAGGTGATAAGACTAAAAGAAATCGGATGAACTGTTCCTAAGATGAATGATACCTTAATCAACTTGAACTCGGTGGCTGAAGGAATCATGAACAAACATATACAGTGAGTTACATATTATCTTTAGAGAAATTTGTTAATAATAAATGAGGAGAAACCCAATTTGCATTCACAGATTATTTCAATTGCATTTGCCATAAAACATGATGTTTATGATCAATAATTTAAATTGTTTTCATACAGTATGTAAAATGTTCCAGAGATTGATGATAACATGAAATTTAACTCTGACCTAAGATACACAGTTTATATGCATGACAGTGATTCATCATAATCTAAACATAGAATTTAGGTATAAAGTCTGCAAGGGAGCTGATCAATAACGACCATGCCATATAAGATTTTAACAAACTACTCTGAAACCAAAGAGGAAAAATAACATGATATGCCCCTTCTATTTTTTCTACTAGAACTTAAAATAAGCAAACACACACACACACACACACACACACACACACACACACACACACACACTCATAGCGCTAAATGCTCTAAAAAGCCATACCCAAGTGTTTAACTTTAGTTCTTTTGTTCTATTTCTATAAACAACTGCCATATTTGTGGACAGAATATAGCTCCAAGTACGATGCACTTGAAGCTGCTTTCCAATTCACTGTGAAACATCAATTATCTTTATCAAATAACAGTATCTCATCTCAGTCCATTATCAAGATGGAGTCTTATTTTAGCTGGACTGCAGCCCTATCTGTATATCAGGGCTGGTTGCAGTGGCAGAGCGTGAGTGAAAGGCTGTGAAATAATCAATAATAATCATCAAATTGTGGTCGAAAGGTTGTGAGGATGGAAGTTTTTGATGAAACCTCACCTTTTTTTTTTTTTTTTGGTGCTGATGATAAGGCTTAACCTTTGCAATACCTGATACACACGACTTGGTTAGAGGAAGCCTTGTGCACACTTTACAGCGGTTGGGAATGTCTAAAGACACACTGAGATATTTAGGCTTAAGTGGAATACAAACCTCATGCTATCAAAAACCATCAGGTGGGAGGGCTCAAAACCATTGTGGCCACAGTTTATAGTAAACTTGGTACTTGACTCCTAGACAGAGAATTCGAACCTGAAATACTGTTCATGTTAAATCCATGTAAGTGAAAGCCAGCTCTGAAAGAACAATGTTTGCATAACAATGGGTCAGATGTTCTTTTCCCCACAGGTGAATGAAATGTTGCTAAGCCTGTGTACCTAGATCTGGAACTGGCCTTTGCCTGAGAGTTGAGAGGTTTTGTTTCTGACCAAACCACATTTGTTCTAATACTTCAGGAGGCGTGGCATGCAGAAGGGTGGAGGATAATTAACTTTTTAATTTAAAAGAACAACACTAATTTGGAGAGATAAGAAGTGGGATGCTTTTTCTGATTTTTCTGTCATTGGGTTCTATTTACATCAAGTGGACAAAAACCAAAAGTAAATTAGCTGAGAAACAACAAGACTCAAATTAGAGACATCTTAGTTGCTTGGGCTTCTGTGCAGATCTGTCATGGCGTCTACTGAGGTTACACCACATACTCCCCCCCAGCCCAAAGCAGTACTTTCTAAAAACTTTAATTAAAAAACTCTTATTTTATGAAAGCTCGATACTTTAGAAAGCATATATTTAGAAAACTATGTATCCCCGAAACCACCCTACCTACTAAGATCTGATAAAACGAGAAGACACAAAAACTAAACCATGAACCAGCACAAATTATGATTTCAAAATGTTAAAAAATTAAATGGCAAAACTCACTGATATAAACTGTCGAACTATTAACATTTTCTAGTGGTGAGTTACTAATAATTTGAACATACTGTCACTGGTGTTACAGTAAACATTTCTGAAACAGACCCTGGTTCAGGGAATTCATGAGGTTGGACATATACTAATCGACAGAAATTAGCTTTATTATAATTATCCAAAGATGAATTTATTGAAAATAGGTTTGTTAATGACATTTTTGTTTGTTCTGACTAATGAAAACACTCTCAGACAACTTCCATGAAAAGTAATTCACAATATTAACCTAATGTATAGCTCTTGCTTTGACTTATCTTTTCTATATAAACACTCAGGTACTTTTGGCAAGAATAATTACTCTCTTTGGGTTGCGTTATCATTAACACTGGTAATGGTACTAATAGTGGGTTAAAATATTTAAAGTGTCTTTAAAAAAAAAACATGCATTTTATTCTCTCTGTACTAACAAAATTAAAGCCTATTTCTCGAGATCTCTGAGCTCTTTCTGAAACACTACACCACAAATCAACACTTAGGGCACAAAAGAATTATTAATGCTAGCTGTGGACTGGGAACTACATGGTAAATAAAAAATTAAAATAATCCAATATTAAAATATAGGAAACTTTCAATAATCTGATATTAAAATATATGAAACTTCTAATACAAAACAAATATATGCTCAAAGAAATCCATTTTCCACTAATTACAACTTAAATGAAAAAATTCTACCACAATAACTAAGAAAAAAGGTTTTACATAATTTCTTATAACTTGTTACCCTATCAGAAGTTAAAATGTATAATGGAGGACGTTTTGACAATAGAAACATGTTAGTCAAATACAATCAGAAGCTTCAAAACACTACCATTCACTGCAGTAACAAATAGCAGTACAATCCTTGTGACACATTTCAAAATTTAGTTTTGAAAATGAATATTACAGCAACATGTCAAACCTAATGGTAAGGCAGATGTTCATTAGCTCAATGTTTTAAAATTAATTTTGTGCTAATAATGCAAAATTTCATGATAACAATGTATGCAAAGGTTGTATTGGCTTTCTTCAGGGAATAAAAACTAACAGTGTGTGTGGAATTCTGCTATAAAGGCAGCTATTAAAACTACAGGACACAGAATCCCAAAATTGCTACAACACTTTACTCCACACACAATAAATGTTCTCCAGAAACACTCTGGTGTTCTAAGGCCGAATCCGCTGGCTCTCAGAGGTGAGCAGCAATAAGATAGTATGTTTTATTATGAGTGTCATGGAGACGGTGTGAAAAATCAAGAGCCACAGGCAGTCAGTGGCAATGGGTCAATAACGCTCCCAGAGACACTGTGTAGATAATCAACAACAAGGCCTGAGGTTCTTTCTGCACTGCACACAGCTGAAGGGCAAATCAATAGAGCCAGGGAAGGACACTGCCTGGCTCCACTTCCCACAATATGGCTACTCTAGGAAAAACATCCCCCAAATGGAAATAAAGCAAACTTGCTGTGCAACTGACAATCGACTAACCTTTAATGTAATCACAAATTCACCTTTCAAATAGGCTTCCAAAAATCCAAATGGAATTCATTACAAAGTCCGGCTAACAATGAAACCAGAGCAAAGCAGAAAAACTGCTAAATAGGGCCAGGATAGAAGGACTTAAATTTAACCAAAATTTTTGTGAGTAAAAATTCTGTATCAGGAGATTTTATTTTCTTAACTTTGGAGTCTAATATTGATAATATTCAAGCAGATCATGCTCTTGCTTATCATTAGAAGAGTAAACAAGAACTAAAACCATATTAAATTTAGGAAATTATAAATTATATTAGAATTTTTTTGTTTCCAGAAATGGAGCATAACGTTTTAATGTATTCTACTGGTTATGAGGGCAACATTTTGTTGACACTTTTTGTATCCGACTCCTTGTTAAATATACGATGCTGATATTTCATATTTTTCAGTAAAAATTTATGGGTAGGGATATGTTGATTTATTATTTCTCAAGAAAAAGGTGATTCATCACATCCATCATTCTGTTAATCATTAAGTGTTATTTCTAAGTTACTATGTAAAGCCATCTTTCTTGAAACACGAAGAAAATGTGCTGCCAGAGAAAAAGAACAGTGAAAAACATTTTAAGGTTTATTTCTTATTTTTCCAAACAGATAAAATAACAACTAAAAGCATTAAAATGCTCACTATATCAAGAGTAAATACTGTGAACATTCCTCCAACATATGTTAGAGGAAGGAATACAATATGTTCCTATTGTTACAATATCAAAAGAATATTAAAAAAGAAAAAAAAAAACTACGATTGTGTAAAATGCCTTGTGAGTGAATTTAGAAACAGAGCACTGATCTCTTATAGGATTTTAATTGTATTTTAAAAGAATGTTATCTATTTGTTCAGTATATTGACAAGGAGCTTTCTTGTTTCTTTTTTTCTTTTATTCGCTGACAATTACGTATAGGCATTGAGAAAAACGGTACTATATTGGTTTAGTAAGGCACTACCATAAGAATACTCCAAAATTATAATTATTCTGGGAACACACTTTTTTAACTAGAATGAATATGAATTCAAAAACAATTCCTTTGTTGGTGCTTACCATGTTTAACCATTTAGGAGACTAAAAGTTTAGTGTGTGTATGTGAGTGCTTGTGTAATTACTGAAATCTGATATAAGTAAACTCAGACTCTAGCTGGGAGAGAAACTGGTAACAACCTATTCACTCTACATTTATGACTAGTACATTGGTACAATATAGTTAAAAGCAGGTCTCTATTTTTGAAAAGTTATATTATCTAGTCACCATGACAACACCATGAAGCACTATAGCAAGCCTTAGAAAAATACCTGCTTTTAAGAAAAGAAAGCTGGCTTCTTATAGTAGTTTGAATCTTTATAAATATTTACTTTGTTAAAACACTAATCTTATAGAAATAATCTAAAGCGTATTAGTGAAAAATAGGAACTGTTTCATCTTTAAATAAGATGACTCGGACTTAGATGTCACTGATGATGGGAAATTTGAAATGAAAAGCAATAATATCAGCAGTCTTTAAAAAGCAGTTTTCCTATGGGAGCCCTCATTGTCCCTTCACATCTTCTTATTATTGGAGAATCTGTGTTGACCTATTTAATTTTAGACCTCCCACCTCTTTGTCAAATCTGGTTGAGATCCGCTTGCCTAAATCCTGCTGCTGTTGTCCTGTGACTGAGGAGTGTGTGACATGACAGCTGGCTGATTTGCATATTTTTTCTCTTATTGGCTGAGAAAACTGCCTAGGCAGTGAAGCACTCAAAGATGGACACAGATTTCAGATGTTTCCTCATTTTGAAAATTAGGAACATTTCTAAGTGCTTAGAGAGAGAGCATCTACAAAACCCCAGACGCTATATGCTGGGATAGTGCTTATTCTCACCAAACATAAGCAGAAGTGAAAGATAATTTAAATGTACTTCTATGGACATAATGCTAGCAGATTAAAAACCCCTCAATTCTAATTGTGTTTAGAGGCTTTGGTGTTTGGTGGGATTTTTAAAGTCCCATAACCACATGATCAATCCAGGTGATTTAAAATCAATGCCAAAGCCAGACAAAGGCTGCTGTAAACAGCTCTCTATTTGCTTTATGGAAAAGGTGAAAAATTCGAGTGAAGCTCTTCCTTCAGTGAGCTGGCTAAACCATAAGAAAATAGCTCAAGCCTGTGAGGCCACTTGAATTTCCTTGGTGGAAATTGAGAAATGCAAACTAAACCCACCTCTCTCTTGTCCACAGAAAATTAAGAGAAAGGCTTTACAAATTGTGCTCATTGAAACTGATAGCTCTTTCTTGCTAATACAAAAAGAAGTATGCATGTATATATATATGCATGCTTTGGCCAACCATGATATATTTATATCAATATAAATATATTTGATAAATCAAATATGTGTATACACATACTCTTTAATTCTACAAGTACAGCATTGTTGAGTAATTTCCTTTAAGAATACTCAGAAACTGAGTGCTTTTGCAATCCACCAAATTTTAAAGTTATACATGTTTCTGGACAAGTGACTCTTTAATAAAGCTGGGTTTGATGGTATTGCTTTGCATCTCAGTCTGTGATTTCTAAGGTCTGTCTTAATGGTCCTTTCATTACTCTCATTAGCATAGACCTAATGCCACTTGAATTCTTTGGGTTGGCACTAAAATACTATTAAAATGGTTCAGAATAATAGTGTTAACACATATCAATATACAGACAACATTCAGGAGTATTTTCATCATGGCCAATCCAAAACAGTATCTTTCATATCTGTTTAGAACCTTTCCCACTGCTAAATGCATTACTTTGGTAAACCATAGATCAGGTGTTTTCCTGCAGAGGTCGAATATTCTGTGGCACATTTAAATATCTATATCTTGAAAAGCAAAACTCTCGATGCCACATTTACTCCTAGCTACCTCTCTTTTCTCTTATTTTTCCAGCCAAGCTTCTTGAAAGGATGGTCTACACCAGTGTGCCTTCCCGTCGCTCCACCTCTGCTGGGCTGTCGCCCCGACTACTGCACTGAGACTGCTTTCGCAGAGTCATCGATGACCTTCTGTGGCCAGATCTGGTGAACTAACTCATCTCAGATTGGTCCATTTCTGTCTTCACTGTCCTCACACGAGTCTAGGCTATTGTCGTCTCTAGCGTGCAGTACTTCTAGAAGAGCCTAGTAACTGGTCTCATTTTCACTTTTGCCTTCTTTCGATCCATTCCCCCACACAGCAGTTAAATCAGATCAAGTCACTTGCTAGAAGCCTTAATCGTTTCCCACTGCATTTAGGATAATATCAAAATTCCTCAATATGACTCAAGGGCCTCTGTGACCCTAGCTCCAGCCCATCTCCCCAATCTTGTTTCCTGTTTCTCTGGTGTATAATTGCTTTTAGTATATTATTAAGGATATACTGACAAACTAAATGCTTATTGTTTTCCTTAAATATGGAAATGGCTCATATCCTAGGAATTTCACTGGATTCGCAATTTGGAAAAGTAAGGCAGCTAAAAATACTCTTCCAGTTATGTCTCTGGAGGAAGCTGAGTTTCCTCAAAATCATCAAGTAGGTATATATTATTTCAATCCTGTGTAGCACTAATATAGTAGTTGGTATACAGTAAATACTTAATATTTGTTAAGTTAATAAATTATTTGAATGGATGCTGCAGCAAAAGAAAAGATACAGAAGTCTTGAATTGTGTACTGTATCTGAGTAGTTGAAAAAAACTCCCAATGAAGGACAAAGCTATAAGGGGTTAACAAGATATTGGTGACTTCTGTAAGCACATTTTCTGTTAGTGATTTTATCTGGTAGAGGCTTCCTCCTGTTGTAATTTGAAGAACAGAAAAGTCATCAGAAAGGGGACTGTGAGGAGAAAAGGAGGCTATGTGTGTACCCAACAGTAGTCGCTTATAACTCTGTCAAGGTGGGCTGGCATAATGTAACAGGAAAATTCTCAAGTGTAATATCAAAATCTAGGGATTCTGGCCTCAGCTCAGCTCAGGACAGTGAAAGAAATTTCTGCACAGAAATGAATAACTAAATACTTCATAAACCAAAATTTTATAATTTTATATAATGTTTAAAAGCAAACAGAAATATGTAGACTATGATTGCAAATATCTATAAATAGTTATACATGTAAATAAAAATGTATAAACAAAATCTTCGTGGGGAGTTATGATGGGTTTTCTCCTCTAAGCCTTTCTTTAAAGTTGCTACACTGCCTTTTCAACAGTAATACCCACTACCCAGATCCAATCCCACTCATGCTAAGGTTCCATTTCAGCCTACATGTTTCTAGACTCAAGTTATTTTTTTTCCTTATATTTAAATTATTTGATTTTATAGACCATGGAAACTTAGAACAGTAACTCACAATAATTCACACATTATTCTCATGCAATGTTATTCTATTCATAAACCCAGTTTTTCCAAACTCCGGTCTATGTTAGAATTACCTGGGAGCATCCTATAAAAGTGTAGATATCTAGGTCCCTTCCTCACAGATTCTGATCAGAAGGTTTAAGGTAGGATAAATCTATCTTGAAATTTCCTACCGATTCTGATATGTCACCTGGTTTAGAAGGAACAATGCTAGATGACAATGCCCAGTGAATTTACATAAAAGGAACTTCTAGACAGGTAGAAACAGCTATAGAGAACTGAACACATATACATCACCATATACGCGATATTAGCTTTGTGTTATAATTAATAATTATTTCCCCTTGTACGCATTTTACAGTTTTCAAAAGTCCTCTCACATTCTTCTGTAAAGCACCTCATCTTTCTGGCCTTGCTTTGGTTGTTTCGCAGAAATAAGAATGTTGGACTAAATTATTTCTTTCAGCCTAAAAAAAAATGTGTATCTGATATATAGTAGGTACTCAATGAATGTTTGTTGAATGCATGCATGCATGCATGCATGCATACATGCCTACCTCACAAAAACCATGGAGAATGTACTGGGGTGGTGTTAGGTTTGTTAGTCTTATATCTAGTAAACTCAGGCTCAGAGACAGGTAAGTAACGAAGTGAGTAATTGGATCTAAGACTAAATATTCTGACTACTTACTTGGTCTTTTTTTCAGCATTCTTGCTGAAATCTGCCAGTTAGACCGTGCGGGGAGAAGGACGTCCACCTGCTGTGTTTTGTGTTCACATCACTACCAACGAATGACGAAGTGCTGTGTGTGTGTAATGGCATGTAAGTTGTTACCTTTTTCTTTAACCTCTGTCTACAGGAGAAGCAGTAATTCCAGAAGCTTGATATACATGTCTACAAGTAATAAATCTGTGTGAGTTATAGCTGTGTCCTTGTAGATTTACAACTGTAAGTTTTAATTCATCTCTGACAATACATTTACATAAATTATAGCAACACGGTAGCAATGCCATATGCTGGGATGTTCATCCAGAGAAATTCAAGAGGCTTAAGGGAGCTGGCTTTTGCACTACTTTTACAAAGGGCCACTCTCAGCATGTATGAAGAAGAAGTATTTAATTTGGTGTGGGTGCCACTACACAGATGTTTTCTTTCAGGGCTCGGCTCAAATACCACCTTCTTTATGAACCTTTTCCTATACTTGTCTCCTATCTTCAAGGGATTCACCCTTTTCTTCTCTGTGGACTGTCACATTCTATTGTAGCAGTGAACCACTTTATCCCATTTATTTGTTTCATCTTTGTCATCCTACTAGATTGTAAATACCTTGTCCGCACAAGTAGTTAGTTATCCCTTTTTGCATTTCAGGGTGCCATGCAAATACTTCTAGGCACTATTCATTGAAGATACTATAACAGAATCTCTCTTAACTGACTTCTATTTTACTGCCTCTTGGGGTTAACCAATACTCCCTAGTCCCTTTGTAAAACATCCTGACTGACGCCCACCATACGAGGGGTGCCAGTGGTTCACAGGCCCACTCGCTACTGCTCCCACCAGTTGGGCTCTGTGGCCTGGAGTTAACTGAGGCTATGTAAATATGTACTTGAATTACAGTACTTCAGAAAGGCATGTGCATACACACACTCACGAAATTAAGTGTAAGCGAGACAACTGTGAAAAACTGGGACAAGCATAAACATCTAGGATTACACTCTGAGGTTGCTTTTTAAGTACTTTCAAATTCTCAATATATTTAAAAAAACCAGAAGCTGGTGTAGTTTAAAAAGAAAAATGTTCTAAAACTATAATTAATGGACCAATTACAGAAAGAAAAGGCCTTGTTCTCACACCAGGAGATGGAAAAAAAGTTAAATTCTATAAAGATAGTTTTAAATGAAATATTTAAGATGTAGATTATTTTACATGATTTGACACTTGAGCAGCATTTTTGATTAACTGAGCAACTTCTGGGCTGACTGTGCCAGGCCCGAGGGCTTTTAGGGTACCTGTGCCTCTGCCCTTCCCCCACTAGACCCACGCTCCATCAGGAGCCCTATTTGGGGGAGGAGCTACCGAAATTTGACAATAAGCTCCTTTGAATCACCATCAACATCTCTTTGCAACCTATCATGAATGTCCTCATTATATATGTTTTAGAGTATTTATGATTCATATTTACTGAATGATTACTATATGCCAAGCCTTTTTCTAAGTACCCTACATATCAAGAGTGGATATAAGGAATACGACGAGGTTGTGAATCCAAAACGAAGTCAATGTACTGCGACTGTTCTACCTAATATTTTCTAAATTTATGGATTAAACGAAATATATATATATTTAGATATTTATACTTTCATTTTTTATGTGTTAAGAGGAAAAAGAGAATAGCTAGGAAGGAATCCGAACGGCATTGAGAAATGTAGATAAAGAGTGAATTTTGAGAATTATAATAAATTCTAGTTTACCAACGCTTTTGCAAGGATGTTGAAGTGCTTGTAATAATCAATGCATTTGTAAATGGTAGAACTCTGCCTCGTGTATTTCCAAGTATACATATTACCGAGAATTTAATTTTCTTTCTTGGTGCAAAACTCTTGAATACTACCATTCAAAGTATAACACAGATATAAGAAATACTGGACGAGTGATGGGGTAAGTAAACAATAGAAAAACACTACGCTACACAGTCAAATATATTCTTTAAAAATTTTTAACCTTTCAGAATAAATGATGGTCTAATTTCAAGCACTGCTCCAGATATCTGTTTCTCTTCCTAGAGGTTCTTCTCTAAATAGCATTTTACTGTTAAAACGGAACTCTCGTTAGGTAATTCTTTAAGACAGCATCAGGAAGGCACTGTCTTCTCCAACCATTCATCTTATTATCACGCCATATTTCTGGTTGTTGCTCCAGAATGTCACAGGAAGCACCTGCCATAAAACCAGCTGCTGAAAAGATCAGGAAGAAAATACCTAAAATGTCATTGTCTGACTAAGTACTGTAGTCAATTCTCTCTGCAATTTTTGCAATCACCACATAAGTGCCCTTGATGTATAAGCGTTATAGAATTCTGCTCAGTGAAAACTGTGCCTGAAGCTTCAAAACTCTGCCTTAAAGAAACATCAATCTTACTGTCCAGCAGATCCCTAAGGTCCATTGCTCCTCCAAACTAGAAGTAAAATCTTTGTTATTTTTAGAAAGAAATTGTATTCCAAACTCTTATTAACATAGGTGTATTTGCTGACATTTCCGTTGAGTCTTGAATTAGAATAGCTCTTCGGATATGAAGTAGCCTTCGAGTGCTCGCCAGAATTAAACGTATTATACAAAATTACACTGGTTTACGTTCATTAGAATGCTTTAAATCCCATGCTGAAAACATTTTTGTATCTTGCCAAGCCCCCCTTTTCCTAAAATTATTATTTATGGAAAATGCCAGCATTCAGTTACTTCTTTAACGCTTTGCTAACACTATGTAACTTTATTTACAAAATCTATGTGACTGGCTTAGCATTTGCTAAGTCACAGATAGAAGGTGTCTCTATTGGAATAACTTTTTCATATAAGATTTGTGCAATTCCTTGTGTAATGCTAATTTGGAAATTGTTGTAACATGAACCATGCACATACTGGGAAAACATCTCTTAGTTTTTGATAAGCATGCTACCCCTGTGCTTTCTGACTCCTCTGGGCTTTGTAGATGTGCCTTCTGTCCCTTCCCCTTCTGTGCCTAACTCATAATTGTTAATGGCTCAATTCAGATGTCCTCTCCTTTAGAGAAACTTTCCTGACCATTCTCCCTAGAATCCTAAACAAATCTGGGCTAGTGCTCCTCCTGCATTCCCCCCCAGCACTCTACCCTGCCCTCCTGCAAAGGGTAACAACTCTATTTCAACTATGGCTTTATGTCTGTCTTCCATACCAAATTATAAATTCCTTGAAGGTAGGAAAAATTCATATGTATTTTTTGATCTCTTGCATATAATACAGTATCTGACACACAAAAAAGATCAATCATAATTTTTTAATTAAAAAAATTTTTTTTTATAAATAAAATGAGTGACAACTCATGAATAAATGAGTGAACACTGTCTTCTAAGATGAAAAATACAGGAGGCAAAATAGACCAACTGTGGGGTTTCATTTTTTTATGAGAATAATTGTGGTTCAAGAGTCATTCTGTGTAAAGAGACTAATGCCCATAAACTGTGGGCAAATAATTTCAGAGCATTCTTGAGATCCAATGTACAAATTTTTTGACCTCGCACTGTACATCCAGGATCTATTCTTAAAAAATTAGAGAAGCATTAAGGTTATACAATTAAGGCTATTCAATGTACCACTATTTATAATGGTGTGAAATTTGGGGGAGGGGCTTAAATGTTAATGGATAGAGGATTGATTATGCATTCTCCTGTATTATGCATTCTCCTGTATTGGAGTATTAAGGAGTCAGTCAAACAAATTAAAATACCCCTTCAAATTTAACATATCCGATACCTAAGTCTTGACCTTCATCTCTACTCCTAGACTGCTTTTCTCCCAGTCATTTATAGCAATAACAACCCAGTTGTTCAGGACTCAAAGATATGAGTCATCCTGCACCCTACACTTGAACCACCATCAAGACCCGTTGGCTCTACCAAAAAATATCCTTCATCTGTCTACTTTTCTCCATCTCTACTGCAACAGTGAAGGTTCCCCACAAGCGAGTAAGTCTCATTCTCAAAATCTGCAGTTGAGAACAAATGGGAATGAGGGAAGAGAAACTTGATAGGAAAACAATGAGGGAATCTTCCTCGTATTCCATGTTCGCTTTAAGGTAGTTATGGTTCTTCTGATTTTCTCATTAGTTTAGTTAGATACTTGGCAGCTGCCTGAAAATAACAATATGACTAAACCAGTCAGTAAAGTCTCACTGGCTGAAAATCAAAGGTAAGTCAGGCTGGACAACGATGGGATAAATCCAGGTTTAAAGACTGGTAAAGATGGATTTGGACAGAGTTCAGTGTTGCTTTCACTTCAACACCACAAAATCAGCAAAGCAGCAGGATACATTTGGGACAAAAGAGGACATTTAGGAGATAAGGGGAAAGTAAGTACCCTGTGGCCTCCTTCCTTCCTCACAAAGGTGCATCTGAAGTTCAACACTTCCACCACACTGGGGGCGAGGCGCCCGCGAGGCCAGAGAAGCTTAGACTTCAGGTCCGCCACTTGGCATGGCATCGGGCCGTGGAGGGGCGCACGTCAGCCTTCCAGCACTGACCTTCTGCTCTTTAAGGGGTCAGAACAGGGCCTCGGCGGCCACAGTTCTACACACATAATCAATCTTCGCTTCTATTTTGTCCTTCATTATCTGGCCTAGGGCAGGCCTGGTCATGGTCCACTACAGAAATATGGGTATATCTTTCATGACCTATAGGAAAGAGGCTCTCTATGCCATTTCTGAACAGATATCCTATCATCCCTCATAGAGAAACATTTTGATGAGGTGTTTCTGACATATCAAAATATAACTATACCCAAATTACAAATATATTTTTAATATAATTAAGGTATACTTTGTTTTCATTTTACCATGTCATTTTATATTTCTTATTATATTTTTTACTCCCAAGACTCATGGTGTTTTATTTGATCAATATGCATTTTACTGTGTATTTGCTATGCCCCAGGAGCTAAAATGAGTTATTTAAGAAACTTAAAATTTTCAATAACAAAGTTCTTTTAATAATTTTAAGATTTAGGTAAGACATCGGCCACACTTTCTTTCTCTCATACATCACTGACTTTTTTGTAGTACTATGTCAAAAGGAAGAAAATAAGTGCCTGGACTTACCAAAGTGAATCAGATACCTCCAGACGACACAGTACAAACTTCATGAGGACAATCAGCTAGCATGAGCCTAAGAGAATCTTGCACAGAGCTAGCAGTTATTTATTACAATAAATGCGTTCAAAAAGGATTGGAAAATCCGTGAGATACAATATCGAGTCTGCCAAACCAAAGGCAAATATTGCTAGAGGGAGGATTTTCATTGCTGGTTTAACCAAACATATCTGTAGTTCTGAGGATTCATAGAATTTAATTAGTCTGCTTATCAGGAACACTGTCCACTCACAAAATTTAAGCACTTCATAAGGAGGTACTTTTTTTAAATTAATTAAGCAAAATTCAAGTCAGGTATCTTCCTAAATTGCTAGCAGTTGCCAAGTAAAAACACAGTCAGCAACACAGCAAAATTTTAACTATTGAACTGCACCAAATCTTGTGCTTTCCATAATCAGCAGAGATTCAGTTTACCAGAGCAGGTGGGAGCTGCTTCAGACAGGGAATCTGCACATGGCCTAAGGCAGTGCCGCTGAGGAGGGTGAATTCAGCTGGAGAGTCTGTAAACACCCCGACGTCTCAGGTTTTATCTTTAAAATGCTCTAAAATCAATGCAGTTTAATTGCAATGTATTGTATTTCCGAGTTCATTTTAATATAGTTATAACTAACATTTACGGAATATTAAGTACTTGGCAAGCCCTGTGCTAAGAATTTTACATAAATTATCTTAGTTACATCTCACAGTAACAGGCACAATTTCTAACCATTTTACGTGAGGAAACGTCAGCTCAGAGAAGTTAAGAAGCTTCTTCCCTAAGGTCATAAAATTATTAAGTGGCGGAGATGGAATTCAAGCCACACAAGATTCTAATTATTCTTCTCCAATATACTGCTGCACTGTACTGTTGTAAATCACTTTTCAGTTAAATTAGTTAACTCTTCCTCCTTAGTTATCTAAGTCAGGGATCAGCAAACGTTTTCTGTAAAGGGCCATTTAGTAAATATTTTAGCCATTAGGGACCATATGTGGTCTTTGCCGGCCACGACCACTCAGTTCCGCCGCTGTGGTGTGAGAGCAGACAATCCTTAAAGGAACGAGGACGGCTGTATTCCAGTACAACTTTATTTACCACGACAGGCAGCAGGCAGGTTTGGGCCATGGTTTGTGACCTTTGACATAAGTAAAATTCATATTCCAGACAGATATGCATATTTATCCTGTGGCTTTGCATAATTTTGTTTTGGAAGAACAGGTTGAAATAAAACTGATTTAACAAAAGGAGAAGCCAATGCCAAAAGATGAGGGAAAGGGATGCAATTTTTCTCTTCTATCCCTGACCAACCTCTCTAACAGGGAACTGGCATCACCCTCCCTCCAGTCATGGGTTTTCTGCTTCCACCGGGCCCATTTACAGATACCCTCTCAGCCTCTGGCGCCCTGGCTAGGCCACCCCGACTTTCCCATCAGTGTGACTCTTCCACTTTAGGTGGTTATGTCTTCCCTTTCCACTCGGCTGGAGCCCTACCCATAGAATACACTGCATTTACCTTCCGCATTCTGTCTGTCACATCTCTGTTTTTGCTCACGCCAGGAAAAATGTCCCACTCTCTCTGCTAACCGAGTCCAAAGGCTAATCCAGGAAATGCTTCACAGTGTTCCAAGTTCGAAACCCCTAGTCCCTTGATTCACATCTAAAACATCATTTCTGAATATGTCAACTCTACTTGTCCATATTTTTTCAACTATTGCCTCACTAATTTCAAGTACTACGGCAGTAGTACCAGAAAAGAATTAAGAGAATCATTGTCACATAAGAGCTCACTGGATATAACTGGATATAACTGGTAACTGGCAAAAGTAGCTAAGATTGATTTTAGACATTTAGCTTTGTTTTCATGTTCTGCATAATGAGAGAAAAGGGTAATACCATCAGCTTCGTACAGAACTGGAAAGTAAAGCTTACTCCATCACATAGCCCTCATGATAACTTTGGGCATCAAAATCAAGAGCTGAGGTAGGAAAAAAAATCACGGGGACATTAAAATGTCTAAATGTACTGAAATGATACACAGAAAATACAACGGAATATAAAGGACATTACGAATTCTTGTTAAGAAGGTCTTTGATGAATAAGTGTATTTAAGTAATTTAATGAAAACGAAGATATTCAAATTCTTTTTTTTTTTTTTTTGCACATGACCAGGATCTTCACTGAGACCACTTAGGAGGAAAAGCATAGTAAAGAAATGTGTAGTTCACCACACTTGGGTCTTTCTCATTAATTCTTAGCTGCTGTTCTCTCCCTTCTCTTTGGGTTGCTTCCCTACGCTCACAGGGCCTCACTCTTCTCTCTGCTGGAGGCAACCACGTCTTGACCGATCACAAAAAGTCCTCTCTACATTGTCCACACTTCGATTTTAAAGAAACCTGAAATGATTCCCTTGCTCTATATGTTTTATTTGTCTTTACCTTGTAGATGTTGGTGGTTTATTTCTCTCAAATCTGCAAGTACTAATATACTCACTCCAGTTAAAACAAACAAACAAACTTGTCTTACCAAAAGAAATTCCGAAAACGCTACTTGAAGAATCTGTCTCTCTTAGAAGAGAACATTATCAACAATATGTAACTTAATTTTAAGCAAGTTTTCAGAGTGGTTTCATTGCTCAAAGTGAGAGCTCAGAGTAAAGAAATATTGTCACTAATGATGAGTTAATGTCTTAAAAAAGAACACGGAACAGAATCAAAGAGTTATATAAGTATGGCCAATGGTGCATAGTCTAGGTACTTCCAGGAAATACACAGGGCACTTTCACACATTTGAGATGCTGAGAAGGCCTGCATAAAGAAACATTCGAACAGTAGTCTCTAAACCTGTCTGACTTCTGAAACATCCAACGCCAGCTGTTACCATCTCTTAGAACTAGTTCACGGAAAGCAGTCAGGGAAGCTTGTGGAGAATTAACTAATAGTTTATTAAATTTAAGAGACAGTTTAAAATTTTAGCCCCATCCTTCTGACCTTCCTCATATTCCTTTTGGATAATATGGTATATCAGCACTGATAAATGCTACAATGAAACATAAGTTATGACCTGAAACTACTTATCAACAAGCACTATAAATGAATCCTGATTGCCACAGAGCCTAGCCCTGTTTTTGGATTAACCAAGAGTGTGACTCTGGGATAAAGAGATTTAAAGTCTCTTTGATTCACTTGTACCTAAAGTGGGGCTATACTTGCCCTTTGGACCCAACTGGTACATTTTGAGAATCAAGTGATCAAGATCAAGATCAAAATCAAGAATTTTTCATAAAAAATAATGTGTTATGAAAGCATTATAATTTATAAAAATACATAAATATATTATTTCAAATAAAGCATCAGCTTCCTTTTTATAGAGCCACACTACATGCTAGTGTGATTTCTTGAAATTTGACCAGAATACTCTTATAAATTGCTAAATATCTCATTTTATCTAGTCAGAAATTTTTCATTTAGCCATCAACCATAATAAGGTATCATTAAACTTTTTTTTCAGGAAACACATGGCAAAAACAAGTAATAAAATCAGAAAACTTTGTTTAAAAGAAGGAAAGATTTATTGCAAAGTAGACTGTGAGCAATACCACCTTACTCTGGGCTCTGTTATGAACCCATCTGTGGCAGCCCTTCATCTCCACTGAATAAAGACAGTAGGGCTCTATATTCTTTGAGTCCTTCATTAAACTATTGATCCCTTTAGCATTATCCATAATGTTCCAGCAGCTCAGCACGTCAACTGGTGAAGTGCTAGTCTCTCACTCCTTTCAATAACTTCCACACTTTATGGAGAGGAAGTCATAATGATTTATTTACCTGACATTTTCCAGTCCGGATGTCGTACAAGGCCACTGAACCATGGCGAGCTCCAACTGCTATTCTGTGATTCCGCTCATAATAGCTGACCATGTAGAACCTGAATTGAACATTTTTACAACAACAAACAACAACAAAAAAAACAGGTGAGATGACCTGCACATGGAGGTGGATAGCAACATATTCCAAAGATTAAAAGCCAGTTATGATATACATTTTAAAATAACTACATCATAATTAATATATTGAGATTTCTCAAAAATGCTTCATTTTGGTGATCCTTAAAATCAATTAAAAAACTGATGTGGAATGCCACTTAAGCCTGTTAGTAATTATTTTCAATACAAAATAACTTCATAATAACAAAGACTCTTGAATTTTGAAACAAGAAATAAGGGTCAAATATAAAATAGTTTAAATATGAAAACTCAGTTTTGCTACAGCGCCTATTATGCAAATATTTCTATTTGAACAGAAATGGAAATGATGAAAAGGCTTGCATATTCAATCTAATTACCTAGATTTTTCCACTCTTATCAGTTTATCTAGATGACAGCTATGACTACAGGTAGTATAAATAAACACATATGGTGCTTATTTGGCATTGTATAAAAATAGGATTTAGGGAGGATTTATTTTTATTTATTTTTCTTTTTTTCTAGATTAATTTCACGATTAGATTAAGTATTTGCATTCCTGATCTATGTTTCGTCATAATGATTTCATGGCCATATGGCTAGAGCGTGGGAAGGTAAGAATAAAAATTATTAGAAGTATAAATAAAGTATAATTTATATTCCCAAAGAGTTCTGAATATAACTTCCATTATCTAGTCCTACTGTCTCAGTGTGAGTTGCTCGGATGAACAAGAGGGCCATCCTAAATATTTATGAGGATCTTGCATCAATTCTACTACATGTTCCTTGCCTTTTTTTTTTTCTTTAGTTTCATACTACCAGAAAAGTTCAGTAACTTTTCTGTTACCATTTTTTTAAAACCCTGGAGGGGCAGGTAAAACAGATGACAGAAAAGAAATATCATTCTCTAATGCTTTCTTGAGATTGATACAGAGTAAAAAGCTATTAGGGCATGGGACTGCATTTCTGAAATTCTGGTAAGAGAGGGAGAGAAAGAGGGAGAGAGGAAGAAAAGGAGAAGGGGGAAGGAGGGAGAGAAACACGCAGGATATTTGAATGTGAGCGTTTTGAAACCAGGGACATTTTAATAAAGCCATTTTGGTATTAGCAGACATTATGACATTCATACGTATGTCATAAATCTGGAAAACTATTAAGTGTTTAAACTTTTTGTTATTTATTACTAAGTAATGGGTTCAATAATACCTTTTCCTATCCTAAGACTAACCCTACCTCTTTAGTGAAAGATTAATGCTTCATTTTTAGTCACACGGAAGACACTACTTTAGAACATTCTAAAGTAGTATCTTGTTTTGCTGGGTTTTGCTGGGCTCAGGGATGGGATGTCCTCTTTGTATACTGGTTTGAGGCAAGGAAGGATACTGAAGGCTGCTGACACATATGAAGCCTCCTCACTATTAAGTGGTTAGTAAAAAGTTAGTTTCTAAAAGCTTTTCCTGTTAAAGCATCATATATTTTACCTCAGTAGAGAAGGTAAGAATCAGCATTCGAAATCTAGTATTCTTACACTCAAGAATAAAAATGATTAAAAAGAGTTTCTAAATGTTTACTATTTTGTGATTCAATAATTACAGTGGTCTAAGTATTGGGAAACACTGTATATCTATATCTCTGCCTATATCTATACACGTAATTTCTATCCTATTATAGTAACATGGAATATAACATCTAACAAATATTTTAACAAATATTTATTCTGTGCAGGTTAACAGCCACGGGAAAATAAAATTTCCAGAGCTATTTTTAAAAAATCTATTATTAAGCTTTGCACAGATATAATAGCTATATTGCCAAATCCTTCCACAGAACATGAATACAATTTCCCTTCAAAACAATCCTCTTCAAAACAACTATTGGCAAAATACATCCGTGTTGATAATTTTACTTAGTTAAATTAGAATCTAAAAAGTTTTTGTTATATTGACCATCTTCTATGCTCTGGATATCAACCTCACCTTCTTGTATCATCTACAAACACTATTATTTATGGGAGAAAGATCAAATCTATTCTTGGTATCAAATCTTTAGCTGGCTTGAAAGGACCATATATGACAGGTCTGCATTTTTCATGCTTTGCAATTTACCACTAGACCAAGACTTCTAAATAGCATCTTAAAGAATTCTGGACAGTGAAGATCTTATGGCTTATTTTTATCTTGGATTTCTTGTTAAATTTTTTATTCCTTTAACAGTGTCTCTTTTAGCAGAATAAATCCATGATATGTATACAATCGCTTCATAAGTGCCCATTATGGAGACTGGCTGCAGTGACCCCATCTCTACTGAGGGTTTCCAGAGCCCACCAAACCCCACTGGGGAACTGTCAAATTAATGATCGTGAGATACACATTACGTGGACCACTCCCCAAAGTATCGATGGATTGAAGAGGAGGATCCATTACAGTTTTTAAGACTATTTCCGTCTTGACCTGATCCTGCATGAATGTCTTGAGTTCCCCCCAAATTTAGGGGGTTCAGAGTAAGGATTCATGTATGCTGAGCCTTCTGGCAATGGTATCTCCGTATCCAGTTCATTGCATCGAGGACACGTCACTTGGGCAGCATTTCCTGGGCAACAACCTGGCAAGAACCCTTTTGTTATAGTCCAGTTAGAATAATGATTCTCTTCTACTCAGCCTACCACAAGGAAACTCTGTTAAGTCTGAGAGAATATTACCATGCATGTTGTGTGAAAGAAGTATAAAGGAGAATATAGTAACGTTGCAAAATGTATTTCTTGTGGTCCTCTTCCTGAAAGTTCAAAGTCCCTGATCTCCATGCTTTCATTGCTGCCCATGTGCAGCCAGTGATCCTTTTCAATTGTAAATCAAATTGCTTCTCTCTTAGGCTCACAAGCATCCTTCAAGACCTACATGATATGTCCCTCACACCCCTCAGACTTTGCCTCCTCTCTCCTTTGCTCACTCTGCTCTAGTCACATGATGTCCCTGTACTTTTTTGAATATGCCAAGAGTGTTCCCGCTTTGAAGCTTTAACACTTGTTACTCCCTCTCCTTGAAAATGTCATGGGCCCGGTAACTCCATGGCTCAAGACCTCTTCGTTTAGGTCTCTGTTCTCAGGTTATCTTGATAAAAGGGGCCCTAGTGGGCCATCCTATTTAATGCAGCAGCCCTTCCTCCATTACTTTTTAGTCCAATATCCTATTTTTCCTTATTATATTATCCTTGAGATAGTAAACAGTAATTTATTTTGTTTATTGCTTGTTTCCCTCCGTTGACTTTTTTGTTGTTGTTGAACGTGTGAATATATAAATATGGTCCAAGCAAACAGGATACAGTAGTAAAATTTAATTGAAAATACTATGCTTACCCTTCGGTGACTTTTGTATAAACTATACTAAATATCGAATTTTAAGACTGATGAATATTTTATAGGGTCTAAAATAATAATTGAGATGAACAACAAAGCAAACAAAAACTGTCCAAAAATTGTTAGGCAGAAATCAAGAAACAGAATTGCCCCATGACCCTTCTAAAAATGTATTTCCAATTCAGACAAACAAATGCAGATTTACAAGAAGTTATATCTATAAAGGCCCCTGGAGCCTAGGTACATTAGCATGAGACTGAGAGCTGCATAATGGAAACTATTTAATTACATCTTAGGGAACTAGAAAATATCACTTGGGTTGGAACTCAAAAAGGCAAATATACTATATAATAAAGTATGTATTTTTGGTATAAATGTGGCTCTGGGAATAAAAATTATTGTAAGAATTTGCCAGATATTTATATTGCCACATGTAAATTTTAATGAACATGGTATTATCACATAAAACATAATTTAAAAAAATAATCACTTTATCAATCATTATTAAATACTAGAATAAGTTATTTCACTCCCGAAGCCATATTTGTGACTTTGACTCTTCAGGAGTAACCCACAATGGGGTGTCACCCACCCCACAATGGGACAGTTTATGATGTGAAACAAAAATGTGAACTGAGCCCACTCTGGCACAGGATCCTGGAACAAAGCACTTTGCCTGAGAGTTTGCCAAGCACCGATACCTGGGTCTCTTGGGTTCTCTGTCTATAGCCTCCCTTGATGACCTTTTTTTTTTTTTATCTTTATTAAAAATGGCCCTCAAATGAGAGCAAATTTGTGTGAAATTTAAAAGTCATTTTGGAAAAATATAGTTAAAGGAAACATGCAACTCAGCAGACATATGATTTGGGAGAAAGAAACCTGTAAAATCACTTTCTTAACTACGAATTTAGGAATCTACAGCGGTGTGAGGATATGGAGTTACTACTGTATATCATATTCTTGAGCATTAAAATGCAACAAGAAACATTCATCAGCTAACACAAAATTAATCTCCAGCTTAACATGAAACCGTCTAAAATCTAAGGATGTATCGAATAGAATGTATGAAATATAACTATTTATAATTCCTTTTACTATTTACAATTCACTAACTGCTTGCAGCTAATATTTACTGAGTACTGACGTGTTATTAGAAATTGTCTTAAGTACTTGTATACGTATTTTCATAAGTAGCTGAGTATTAGAATTCTTACTGAGTTGCTTACTGATGTTGATTTAAAATGGTTCACAAACTTGATTTTTTTTTTTCGTTAAAAAGGTATTAAGGCAATATGTACTTGTAAAAAACTCGACCACCACCAATATACATATAGTAAAAAGTAAGTTTTACCTGTCATACCCGCCTCCCTCACCAAGGGTTAACTACTGTTTCTAGAGTATTTTCTAATTTTTATCTCAATATGGTATGATATTACCCAGATCATTCTGCAACTTACTTTTCTTCCCTCAGCACTTCGTGGAGCATCCTCTCAAGTCAGTATACGTGATCCCCCGCCACTCTTTCTCATACTTGCGTATGTACGTTCCATTGTTTAACTATTCCCTTCCTGACAGATATCTATTTAAGTTATATTGTACACGGATCTTTACATACCTAGGTGAGTATTTTTATAGGACAAATTCCCCAAAGCAAGATTCTGGATTGAAGCATACACATGTTTTAAATTTTGAGAGGCAATGACAAATTACCTTCAATTCCCACAAAAAGTAAAAGAGTGCTCCCATTTGGTGTCATCAAATTTTCTACTTTTTCTTTTTTTGCCAATACTGTATCATATTTGTTTTAATTTGCATGAAATAACTTTTTAGATTGATTCCTTTGGTTACACTCTACAGGATATACATGCAGGTTTACCAATGTAAACGAAATTTATTTAAAATCCAATCAACACACCACATCCTTTTATTCATGGTGCATAATGGATGATGTGTGAGTCTCCTCAGTATACACGATGTGCTCCCAACAACCCGTGGAAAACATCGGAACCCTAAACACAGGCAAACCTATTCTGCCGGAAAGAATGGCAGGTCTTCTGCAGTGCAGCGGTGTACAGGTCGCTCTGATCACAAGAAGGGACCAGTGACAACACCTACCCCAACCCCCCTGTTG
>NW_006436810.1:5397771-5510491 GCF_000325575.1 Pteropus alecto | reverse complement strand
GGGCCACCATGTGAGGGACTAAGGCCTAAAAGATTCAGAGTTAGGTTCTCAGAGCATCGGCTGACAGCCCTCAGAGATGCCACAGCGAAAATCAAGGAGGAACGTCTTGTAAAGGAGGAGGCACTTTACAGAGCACGTTCGTACATGAGAGTGGCTTTGGCGAAGGCCTCAGCTCAAGGGGAGCTGTGTTAGCTTTTGGAGGTGTGAGCAGGAGATGGTGGGGAAATGTTTTCTAGAAATGCTTCATTCCAGTGGAGGATATCAGTTCAAAGGGACAAAATGGAAAAATCTCTCATTCTGGGATGGTGATAGACACTGGTGAATTCCATCTGAGAGTCATGACTTCCGACCCAGTGTTTTGCACACTATAAACAGTCAATAGAGATTTCATGAACAACACTGCTGAGTACTTTTTCCTTTTTTAAAAACTTGCTGTAGGCATGCTGTAGCTGGGGTGTTAATAGGAGAATTGGAAATACTCTCTCAGCTCTTCAAGGAGAATTTGTTCAAGGAAAGCTACCATGCATGTTGAGGGTGTCCTTTATGATGGCTGAGAAACAGGTCTCTGATTGCTTGGCTCCGCCACTTCCTAATTGTGTGACCTTGGATAAGTTACTTAATTTGCCTATGCCTCAGTTTCTTCATTTGTAAAATGGGAACAATAACAATACCTATTAAGGTTGTTACGAGGATTAAACAAGCTAACATATATAAAGTACTTAGAACAGTGCCTGGCACATAAAAGCACTTACTATAATAAATACACTCAAACTTTAGTAGCTATCATTACATCATCATCATCACCACTGTCACCATCATCATCATCATCATCACCACCATCATCATCGTCATCACCACCATCATCATCATCATCATCATCACCATCATGTAGTTAATTTGCTTTTTCCTAGGGCAAATAAATACTAATAACATAGTAACAAGAGAAACTAATGCCCTCAAATATTTTAAACTTGCTTATTTTTTAAATACTTCTGATTTGCAAATAAAATCTGATAACTAAATTATTTTAGTTTGAAACTCTTCGCTATAGCATTTCAAACACTCTGAAATTAAATATTCTTTCTGTTATACTTCTCAAAGCATTAGTTTTCCTTCCTCCCTCCCTCCCTCCCTCCTTCCCTCTTTCTTTCTTTTTCTTTTTTTAAATGAAGAACATTAGTATTGAAAGACAGCCATCTTCGGGAAGTTTTTAGAAGTAGGGAAATGCACTAAAATAGTTTTAGAGGGACTTCTACTCATGTGAGTACAGGAGGAATATCCATAATTATTTATTTATTATAAAAAGTATACTATAAAATGGTAACTAATTTAAGAATTTTACTGGAATTTAGAACAGAAGCTGTTTTGTATCCATTATGATTATCATCATATGGGATAAGAACAAACCACAGGTTTGGATGAGATTTTTTTTTTAAATGAGCTCATGTACCGTTCTAAAGTAGACAGTGTTCATTTCCTTACTGGATTTTAAGTGTCCATTTAGGGCGAGCAAAGCTGATTCAGCTTTTCACTTGAAAAGCAGAATCAATCAGTCTGTCTACATAAGAACAAAGTTTAAGAAAAGATAAAGTATCTCTAAAAATGCAGACTTTTAACTTTTCTGTCTAGATTAATTTTTTTCCATTCAGTTCAAAAGTTTAAATACTCATTTTAACTTGAATATTTTGTATCTTATCTATGTTATAGCTTTAGTGTTTTTGCAATGATTACATTTTATTATTTTTATTTGAAGTATTCTAATATATATTCAATTTTAAATGAATACATACTCATTGTAAAAAAGAAACACTGAATTTAGAAAAATAAACAATTACAAAAGGAAAGTTAGCTTTTACCACCATCCCAGGTAACCATGAGAAGAATACTTTGGGGTATGTCTTACCAGATTTTTTTCACTCTTCATATGTATACACGTACACGCATGAATATCAATTCTTACATATAGATATCGTCTTCAAAAATGATTTTATTTTATATACTTTCCTGAAACGTTACTAGTTTCTCTTTAAAATTTTCTCCTACTGACATCTTTCCATGTCAGCAGAAAAGGATTGACCTCAACCTTTTTAATGGCTGTATGGTATGCCACAGCTCTAGTCTTTTAATGGAAACAACTGTTGGTAAGCAATAGTTACATTTAGAGGCCACAAGTGAATAAAAGTGTTTTAACAGGAAGTACATTTGCTATGGAAAACCATATTAAGAGGTTCCCAAGAAAGGCCAGTTGAGAGATAATTAGTTAAATCCAGCAGAACCATATAAAACACTTTAAATTTCAATGTCAATACTATTAAAGTTCAAGAGATCTGTCCATTTACAGTAAATTAAAGAAATTTATATCCTGAGTACTTTAAAGTTAGTTTTCTCCTTACTTCTACTACTGTCTTATTAATATCTACTAAGGAGCTCAAGTAGTGAGCCATTAAATATGTTGCTCAGGTCTATACATAGATTGAGAATTTCTTCATTCTTGGCAGTGAAATATATAATGTAAAAGAACACACACTGTAATTTTTGAAGAGTAATCACTGATTCATTAGTCGGAGATTCACAATTGCATTTAATATAGTATTGCATTCAATGACATCCAATTTTGCATATGGAAATAGCTCAGAATTTGGAGTCAGAACAATTTATCTGCCTGATAAACATCTATTCACCTTTTAAAATTCAGCTTAAAGCATCACCAATTCTCCCTTTTCCTCCTGTGCACAATTGCCAAGTTCCTCCTTTGTGTGCCACCCATCAGAGCACCTGGGATTCTTCCATGTGTCCTGGATATCCTTTTACCATAGCCTGTGACATTTCCCTGGTTTACCACTCTCTCTGCCAAGACAACTTTCAGGCCTGTGAAGGCAGGGACGGTGCCTGACTGACCACATGTAGCTTGAGTAGCCCATGCTGGCCCAGGCTAGCACAGTGCACGGGGCAGATACACTTTAAGTATCTGCCTGAATAAATTCCAAAATACTTTCAGAAAATTTAAATCGAGAAAAGCCACACAATTACTTGGTTAAATCACTCACATTCCATTTATTGATTCCTAATTCTTCAGTGGCTTCTTTTTTTTCCTTTGTAATTTTGGAATTGGGTACTGAGATTTAACATTTATATGTTAAAAACCAGTCAATTAACGTATTTTAATATTAATTTTCAATTCTAAAAATAAATTTCATCTAGTCATTTGAAATAATCGGATGTTATAATCCATAATGGAGTGACTAATTAATTAAAATTTCTCATCATTTAGTGGCTGAGAATAATATACTGATTCATCAAAAATAAATACTGAGTGATCAGCATTAAGTCTCACTGAAGTTCACATTGATCTTTACAGAGGATGGAATGAAGGATGCAGCAAGGAGCAGGCCTGGGCCTGAAACACAACCTCGTCCCCTGATGAGATGGCACAACTGTGCCCTCCCTGACATGTGCACACCTGTGCAGTGAGCGCACAGAGCAGGTGTAAGATCTGCTTAGCAACGCTGGCCTTCACTTTCATCTGAACATCAGCACAAAAATGCTCCGAATCTGTCCATTTCTAAAATAAAGAGCAGGAGTAGGTAGTCCTTTTCAAATTCAAAATCCTACACCGTGAAATTCTATAAAAATACTGCAGCAAGGTCACTGCTTAAGTGAAACAACTGGTGCCATTTATTATGACAAAATTAAGGACTACACACACGAAGCGGCATAGCTGGTATCATTACTCAACTAGTTATTGAGTGCCTATATTGAATGTTCCTATTTTCTAAACTAAAAATTGGGCCAGAGCCCAACAAAGGGTTTCTTCTGAATCTGGGATTTTATTTGGCAGGTCTTTAAAAGGCATAAAAATTAAATCACTCTTAGTTATACATCAAATAAATTGCCTCAAATTAAAAGAATAAAAATATAAGAAATAAGTCTCTACCTGGGAATTCCCGGGCATAAGGCTTTCAGCCAGATGAAGCCCTCCACTAGTTGCTCCAGGCTCTATAAATGAAATGAGCGCAAAGCCCCTTTCTCCAAGCTACTCATAATGGGCATAATTGAGGAGTTGTAAGTGACTAAAAATCACATTTCGAGACATATCTAATTTTTGCTATGAAAAATTCTGAAATCTTACATCTCCAAATATAATCATATTTTCCCATCAACTTACAATTTCATTAAAGAATCCCTGATTCTTTATTTGTTATGCATTAAATCACTACTAGTCTTCCAGAACATAATCAAATAGCCTTAAAATTTTAAATTACATTATAATCACATTATATTTCGAGAGGTACTTTATCTTCCTTTCTAATTGAGCTTTAATAGTAGCTTATAAGATCTTAAATTTTTCTATTCTGAGATTAGTAAAGAATATTTTTACAAAATGAATAACCCTTAAACTGTTCATTTTAGAGCAAGTGTATATCACACATGTGTGTTCTGTATCGTTTTTCTCTTACTTCAGTAACATCTGTACGTTTCTCCATTTTCGTATCTTATGCTCCTGCATCAAATATAGTAGTGTAAAATGAGTCAGTATTTGGTGACCAAAAGAGGAATAATTAATCAAACTGAGTCAAGCATGGCAGGCTCGGTACTGCTTGGTCTGCGATGAGGGGCTTCATGAGGATATTTAAATTCGGTAACATAGCAACCAGCAACTAAATTTCAACAATGAATTCTGAGGAAACTTCAGTGATGTTTATCTTCCCAAGACTTGAAAGAGGTCAATTCTACTTTCTTAGTGTCTAGGGTATTTTTAACTGAAGATGCTGCATTATTTATAGTCCAGGCAATTAAATGTAAATTACTCAGAACCCTCTGTACTTCTGCCTCTAACAATAATTATCTACAGTACTGGATGATGCTTTTTTGAAGATGATCTAAGAGACTGACAAAGGCAAAACAAAGTCCAATGAGATGTGAGAGAATTTAAGGAATTTATTTCTAAAATGTTACCTTATTATGCTTCGTACTAGACTTATTCATAAACATAAAATTAATCGGTGTTGCAACAATCTTGTTGCACCAATATATGTGTTCTAAAAAGAATGCAGTTTAATTCCTATGTAATAATACAGCCTTATTTGTTATAGTGATGACAAATCTGGCAGTAGAACTATTTTTGTATAATTGTATTTTGAAGGATATGGGTGCTATATTCTCTCAAGGGCATTCAAATCTAAATAATCTCCTTGTATTATTAATGAAAGCCACTACAGTATTAAAAATATCCTTAGAACTAAAATATGAATTATTAGAAAACATTTAAATCTATGACTATAAAATTTATACAACAGTTAAAATTACATGATTTTTATATCTTTTACTAATAAATATATTACAAAAAAGAAATCTACAGATACATAAACTCCTCCAGGAAGAGCTAGGGTATTTCAGCTAATACAGAGAAGCCTTTTTTTCTTTTTAATTTTTAGGAAGTAATCATAGTTCATATTATGTGTGTAATGATTATTTTTGTTTCTATGGCTTATGAAATAAAATTTAAAAGGTGTATACATTTCACATAAACACATACATACATATGTATATACATACACATTATGTAAAGGATTTAGGGACCCTTACAGGACATAATACAGTAAAAAGATAGAAAAGGGAGATAGGCCTGAGGTGTGATCATGAGGAAAGGAGAATGGAAGATGTAAGCCACAATTTACTGAAGTTAGATCGGGCATTTGGCTTTAAGCTGCCTAATGGCCAAAGCAAATTTTTTAAATTGAATACTGGTTCTGTGGAAGAAAAAACAATAATACTGGTTCTGTGGAAGAAAAAACAAAACATGTAATAGTTCTGTGGAAGAAAAAACAATAATACTGGTTTTGTGGAAGAAAAAACAATAATACTGGTTCTGTGGAAGAAAAAACAAAACATGTAATAGTTCTTTAGGACAAAACAAAAAAGCCCGTCATACCGATTTAAAAGAAATGTCTTGATGGGGTCCTCATAGAAGGGACCCTGAACAACTCACTACACGACAGCAGCAGGATCCCTACAGTAAAGGCACCGGCCATCCTCTGTGATGCTCTCTTGGACGGTTCATCAATGCAAACCGCCAGCGTAAAGCTGAAGCGGGACCTGGAAGGCAACTCTGAAGGAGACCAGACCATATGGTCCAAACAGGCAGCTCACCGATGGTTGAGTCTAACCGAAAGATATAAACTAGACTACGCAGAGGAATAAATGGACCATGTGTCCGTTTAACTAGCTTCTAAGTGTTCTGGTTTTTTTCCACTGAGTTTTAGATAAAAGCTGATTAATGAACAGTTTGAAGTTACTGTCTTTGGCAGACATTCTGTGATACTAAAGCAAGCCTTTAAAAACTAATGGTGCATCACTGGAATGCAGGAGCTGAAGGGGTGATTCCTTGGAAATTGAGTTTATTCAATGTACTAACAAATAAACATTCCAGGATCCAAGGCTTTATATAACAGAATGATGACCCTGGTTTTGTTTCTCTTAATTTTGGATTATTAGAGTACTTGTTTTCAAACTTTAGTGTAGGTAAGAATCCCCAGGGGAGGTTGTTTAAATGCGGCTTCTCAGGCTTCATGATGGACTGAGGGAGTGGCTCTCAGGTAGAGCCTAGAAATCAGGTAATTTTCTTGAAAGGTAGTCCAGGAACTACAGGTAGAGATCATTATGCCCTGCAGGGCCTAACAGGGAGTGAGCTCTCAATACTTGTTTTAAAATTTCACTTTCTTATCTGTGTCCTCAGTTCTCTCAACTAATAAGGACTGAATGTACTTTTAAAAATATTTAGTTATGTGAACTCTGTCCCAACATTTGAGAGTTGCAAGATCTCTAAAACTATGTGGTCAATAGATTACACATATATTTTACGCTTGCTATCTGAAGACTCTCAATTTCCTGTTGATCTCAGTTTTACAAACAGTTATATTTCTCTTGAACAATTATGCTATTTCTAGCATCTGAACACTGTGACTTAGGTACCAATAGTCTGCCCCTCTTCGCACACCGGCCGCTAAGAAGTTTAGAGAAATTTATGGCTCATCTCTGGCAAATACATAAAACTTCTAAACTCATCTTGACATTATCTTTCTTTGCTACTCTTATTTTCCCTTTGCCTCAATTCCCTTTTTGCATATTTTGTATTAATTTTCAAAGCTGCTTAAGAGTTTCAACGGAACGAGATAAGTGGCTGTTGTATGTATGTGTGTGTATGTATATACATATTTATAAATGGAAAAATAAATTAATACAGGTCAAAAAACTGAATGGCAAAAGCACTGGACTATGAATAAAGAGGTTTGGGTTTTTACCTTGAAGCTACTTTATTAGGCACTTGACTATCAAATATCAAATTTAATTCTCCAAAAAATTTAATTTATATAATGCCTTTCCTAAATATTTTTTTTGAGAATTAATGAGTTTGAAAGCATTTGGTAATGTATAAAGTGTTTTATAAATAACAAAAGATAATTACATTATTTTATTTATTGCGCATAGCTATAACCGCATGTTTTAATATGTATTAGCAAGCAAATTTTGGTGAGTGATAAGAAAGAATGTTTTACTGGCATTGTGTTCTAATTCATTTCTATTTTTCAGTGGAAGATATTACAAAAAGTTTTAACAATTGGCAGAAAAGCTATTATATGAACAAAATTAGAAAAATCAAATGTTTCATATGAATCCTTCTTTCTTTCAATGAATTTACAATTTGTAACCTGAACTTATGATCTTCCAACCACAGCAACTGAATATTGATATATAGAGCAACATCACAGAAGTCAGCCTCAGCTAAAACTCACTGAGTCTTTAAAAAAAAGAGTAAAGGAAAGCAAAAAACAAAAAGAATACAAAATTATATAAAGATTTTAAAAACAAATGTCACATGACTGGCCCACAGCTAGTCATGTTATTGACTCTGGTGTTTCATATTTAGTGAAAGGTATTTATTTGTAAGTAGAGGGCTCATAGTGCAGTAAGGCACCTCCTGGTACGATGACATGGACATGGCAGACATTCAACAAAATAATTTTAACTTCTATTGATATTTCTGTTGTTGTTCATTTATCAACCTAGTACAAATCAGCCAATAGGCGGCATGGCATTGACCTGTAAAACTTCTGAAGTCCCATCTAAGCTTAGTGTTCTCTGAAGTCCTCCGTGCCTCTAAAGTTTTGCTGGTCTGGTTCTCTGTACGATTCTACTTCTGCAAAGTTCACCTTGTCAGCTCTTCTATGACACTTTCCCAAAACTCACTACAACTTCTACCGCCACCACCCAAGCCCCTGTGGAGGACAAATCCTCTCCATTCGGCAGCCACTTTTATTAAAGCATTTTCACAGATGTTACTATTAGTCTGCCTTCTCCTTTGTTAAACTTCTAAGACTCCCATATCCAGAGTTCAGCACTCCACTTATTGTCCAACCTGTCCCTGGTATGTAATTCTACTCCAGCATATAACTTAGCACCCTGAAATTATTTACCTTTATAATTACCAGCCCTATTACATCCTGTGCTTTGTGGGGATATCACCTCATTTCTTATTTGTCTCCACACCCTAGCTAGTACTTGATACACAGTAGGTGTTTGATAAATATTATTAAATTAATAAACCAAACACAACTGCTTTCTGCCAATCAGAAAAACAAAACAAAACAAAACAAAAAAACTGGTGCTAAGCATTCAGTTTAGACACTTGCTTCCTTAGTTAGTACCTGAAGCAGGATCCTTGGTCTTCAGTGATTAAACAACAGGAAACAAACATGGATATGCAGCAAACTAAGATGACTTAAGAAACTGAGGATGCTGCCTGGGGAGGAGGTAGGCTTCCAGCAAAGGGAAAAGACAGGCCCTTTAAACTTAGAGCAATTATCTCACCCTGACACTGGGAGGCTTATTCACGAAGCAGTGACTGGTGCCATAAGGAGTGCTTTGCTAATATTCAGTAAGATGAGTCTTAATAAAACTGCTTCCTCACCTCCACTAAGTGACAGACAAATGTCCATTTTCACTTAGACATTTCCTTAGAGAACAAGCGACTGGGAATATAACAGCTACATTAATTCTTAACATCAATTATATGTATACAAGATTTAACATATATAATTTTTAACAAAAAGAACATAAACCAAAATTAATGTTTAAAAAATTACGGTATGCTAACATGCCTAATCTATATCATAAGAAAATATGCATCTATACACACGTAAAATACAACGTAATCTTTTTCTTATATGTGTTCGTGTTTTAATTTCTGGGTGGTGTAAATCAGAAACAGCAAAATGAAGAGACTAAAACATAAAATCTATTGTAAATATGGAAAAATAAATGAGAATGCTGACGGAGTGTAAATAATTCAGCAAAAACTTGCCGAAATACCAGAAAACATAGGGACATAAAGAGGCACAGTGTAACGTCAACACTCTCAGGAAACTTACAGTGTAAAATAAAGCTTTCCACCACAATGCACTCATGGAACTGAGCAAAAATAAGTAAGGCTATCACTGAACTTGTCTTATACACATAAAATTCTTAGAGTTATCATTAACATATGCAACATTGTTTATAAAAGTTTTAACTGGTCTTGGCTTCTTTTCTTGCTTTCTTATAGGCAAAACACCTACAATACACAGATGCTAGGCTTTATATTATAAATAAAATTTACCAGCAAAATGTGGCATAAAGGTTTCTAGTGGCTGAAAAGTGTATCTTCTCTCCTAAGTGAAAAAATTCCTAACTCTCCTTTTTGTAACGTAAATGTTAACTTGAGTAATGAATATAAGAATACAGACATATTCAATAGATATGATCATCTTTAATTCATTTTTTAAGTTTTGAGAAACCTCTTCATGACCCAATTTCAAATAGCTGGTTCTACTATAGTTGTGTTTTTGACTATAAGCTGCCTAAGTTGTTTTTAGAAAGTAAGCAGATATGAAATTAATGACTGAATTTCTAACTGAGCAAGGCTACTAACTAACTATACTATGATTTTTAAAAAGTTATTTGTTACTGAAAATTATTTTTCATGCTGTCGAAGGCTTGTTTACCTGCAGATGGCGGGGAAACACTCCTGAAGACCTTTCTTTTTAACTAAAGATCCTTCAAGGCAGTACATAATGATGTCCATAACCTTTATAGAAAAGATACAAATCTGAAATGAATTTCAAATACTCAACTTTCCAAAAATTAAATGATTAACTTAGGTCTCCTTTGCCAAAGAAAATTCTAGATAGTTTGATTTTAATATTTACTTTAAAACTAAAGTATATTTACTAAAATTACAGTATTTTTACTTTATACTACAGGCTACCCTTTCTCTTATTTGTGAGAAACATTTTATAAGACAGTGTAGTAAAATAAAGAAAACATATTTATTTACCTTAAAGGCTGTTCATATTTCTGGACAGTAATAGGTAGCTTTTTTTCAAGCACACTGTATGTTTTGTTTTATTTATAATGAAAGATGTCAAAGAGAATGTGACCTTTAAAAATTATTCTAATGCAGACCAATTAATTCCAGGTGAGTGGTAAATGGACGGAACAATTGTTTTGATTTTTGAGGAAATTTAAATGAGATCTCCAGAAATGGTACAGAAGTTAATTCATTTTAGTTACCTTTCTTTTTCTTCCCTTTAGAAATAAAGAGGCTGATTTATGTTACTACCTTGGAATATTTAATCTAGGCTGTGGATGTGTCACTTAAAACAGGACATTCTTACCTCCACAAGAAGATCCACAACATCTGTGGGCATCTTTTCAATAAGAATTTCAATGACTCTCAGAATTTCCCCTTTAGCTCGTGCAAGAGCTGTGGTGTGCATATTTTGCTGCGACTGGGTATTCGCTGCGAGAGCAGTATGTCTGTGCACCTACAAAGACATTCCATGCTGTAGACGTGGCTGTCGTTTGATAGGATTTTACATTTCTAGCCACTGGTTGGCTTTTCATTTATTACAACAGAAAAACACAAGAACAAAACAAACCTCCGGAGGCGAGTCAGGAAATACTTCTGATTGCAAAAGGAAGTAATTAGTACAATAAACACTCAGCAAGTATGCTCTAATAAAATTCTCGAAGTTTCTGGGTATGTGAGACTTTGATACAATATTACCTTGACATTTCTTAAAAAGAGACAAACTGAAGGTTGGTCTATTTGGCACTAAGATAACAAAAACTGTAAGTCTTACACAGTTCAGAGAAGAAAGAGGAGCAGCGGGCCACGGCCTGGCCGAGGACTAGCCTCGGAGCAGCGGGCCACGGGGATGGCAGAGGAGACGGCAGCAACAGTGAGGGCCGCTAGGTGAGGTAGAAAACTTGGTTTTAAAAGGTAACAGATGTGGACGATTACATTAAAATATTTTAAAATTACCTTCTAACCAAATGCTGGAGTAGAATGAATCCAAGGCATGGCTATTGTAATAGTTCATTTAAAAATACTCATATATGTAAATGGTGCAAACTAAATTAAAAAACACAGTATAAATACTTGTTTATTCTCTTTAAAGAGGCAGTTTAATGCCTGGCATTTATAGGACCTGTACACGTGGTCAGACTGATGGAAGGCTTATTTGGCATATTCAAAATTATGATCTGTGCATATTCCACTGATGGGAAAAACTGGTAAAAAAAGAAAAATTCCATGGCTAATAAGTATGTCATTTATACCTACATATACTTTATATAAATATACAGTATCTATAAAATACATAAACACATATATACGTACGAATACTTTAAATACAGTGGAACTTCACTTTAACACCATTGGAAAAACACATATCCTTAAGTCTACAAATTTATTTTAGCTATGAATTCAAAGTTCCACTGCCTCATATAAACACACACTGCTGTTAGGACCCCCTTCCTCCCTTGAGCTGCCTTCACGTCACAGATATTTGCAGCATGCTTATTAAGGATGGCTCTGGGGCAGACACAGGCCCAATAGGTTTCAGGTTGTCAGGGCTGACTCCGAGATATTTATTTAGTATTTTAAAAATTCATCACAGCTAACGGAAAAACAACTCAGATAGAGCCCATACTCCGTGGACCAAGTCCGCACATTATTCATGCTGAGATTTTTAAAGGAACAAACCTTTAAAAAAATTTAAAAGCTGGTCATCCTTGTCTTGCCTTCCCACTAAGACCTATAGGAAAGACCCTATAATGGGTTCATTGTTCTTTACTAGTTTTTCAGTTAGATGTGGGCAATTAGTTAGAACACTGAGAATGTGGGAATCAATTGGCATTCAAGTCTTTATCTGTGACATGTAATAGGAAAAACAATTAGCAAGTTTATGACTTACACTTTTGTTTACAGTTGGAGAGCAGTGTTAAATATAGTTGTGATTACAGGTAGATACACTTGTAAAATGTAAATACCTTTAATACGTTTAATTTGAATAAATCTACCATATTTCAGATTGAGAAGCTATTGTTAAATATTTACAAGTGAATTAACCGAGAACAGAAATGAACAGAAGAGAACAAAGTAATGAATGCACCGTCACAGAATTCAGTGTGCACGCACACAGGTAATTATGCGTATTTATTCCAGTACTAAATTATTAATTTGCATTTTCCTACAACAATCTGGAAAGATTATTTGTAGCTACGGACCCTTGATTCACATTATCGAATAATTCCTATAAATGAGAAGATGGAGCATACTGAGAAGTTCGCTCACCTCTTTGGCTATAGTCGTAATGAAGGCGGGTGGTCTGGCAGTGGCAATGAGCGAGAGGGCATGCCTTGCAGAGCGGGCGGAGTCAGCTGCCGGGCTCAGAGGCAGCCCCATTGTGATGCTAAACAGGAATCAGAAAAAAAGGAAAAGAGAAAAGAAGCATTAGAAATATAGACTGAAAAGATTAGACACAGCTTATAATGTCAGTTCAAGGTCAATGGGAGCACTCAAACAGTTAGAATATAATGGACTTGCAACAATGAGCAGTGATTAGGAGTCAGGGTGTTCCGGCATCAAATACAAAATCGAATAATTAACCGTGAAGATTGAAAACAGTATGTGCATCTGTCCAAAGTGTTACAAACGCCTTGTTAACAAATTATCAAGAACTAGTACTGAATATATATCACAAAACTCAGAATAAGGGAAGAACAAATATTTTGCAGGGAATTTTCAAATTTTTTCCTAAAAGAAAAATTAAAGGTAATTTGTTTATATGGCTGCATTAAAAGATTATATTTAAGGTCACATAGCTGAAAGGGAGTAAAATTCACTCCTGTCTATAAAATTATCAGAAGAACAGAGAATGATAAAATTAATTTTTGTTTCTATATTATTTTCAGTTTGAAATATCCTTCGTATGCTAGTTTATCCCACACTCAATACTTTTAGAATCAATCCACTATTCTGCCAATAGTTATTTAGCATTGATGCAAAAATTATATTAACTGATAGTTATTCTCTCTCTATAAAGAACATACAGCCTGGCATTGTCCAGGCTATCTAGATAAGAATATGTACATGGTAAGATGAATCTTTCCGAACTGAGAATGTTCCAACAGGAGAGTAATGTCCCATGCCTTTGCCATTCCCTAAAACATAAAAAAGATATTTTTCTGTTTCCAAGCTTCTTTTATACAGACAATTGTGAAAAGTATTAACTTCTATTTAAAATGCAGCATGTGATCCACAAAGCAACTATATATAAGGTATATTTTGTTATTCAGTAAGAGATCCTATTATAGTTTCTCCCTCTAGTTAAATAATTTCGATACTTAAATATCTATATTAAATTATAAGATCTGTCCTGCTCTAATTAAATAAGTGTGTATTTCATGTGTAAACTGGGTTATGTTTACTAAAAATTCTCAAAAAGTTCATCGGTATTTCTATAATGGATCTAAGAATCATTATTTTAACTTTTAGTTGAAAGTAAAGATGCATTATATAGGCATCATCGTTAAAAAAAAGATAAATTGTTACAGAAAATTCTGCTTATAATTTCTGTGGGACTGTCATGCTGCTTAAATCTTGACTGAGAATACAGCTGTCAAGCAGGAACTCAGGAGAGAAGGGTGGTGAGCCTTCCTTTGATATTTACCACTCGAAAGAAAGATGTGAGTTGAGAGGACAAACGCACGTATTGAACAATGAGCAGCAGGAGTGCACTGGCGGGTACGTCACCCACACGGAAGATCCCGATGCCCACGTCCCAGCGGGGCCCAGAAGAGAGAGATGTTCAGCCGGAAAGCAAGGTGGGCAGTTAGCGAGTTTCTTGTCTGGATTAAACTTTAATATTGAGAATTCAGCAAAAGGAATGTTTACTATATGAGCAGTGCTGGGGCCAGACGACTTAATAATGATAAAGTTTAGATTGTGTTTTAAGTCGTTTTAAAACATTCAAAAGCTAAGTAAACTTTTTAGATACTGCATGTTTCCTTTTTTTTCATCACTGTGGATGAACAGGTGCTGATAATACCTGAAAGGCTATAACAAACAAAAATGGTATGTTAATTAAATAATTCTGAACAAACTTAAATCAAATTTAATAAGATCAATAAAATTACGGAATACTGGAGTCAGAAAAGATCCCCTAAGCAACATCCCTGCCCACCAGTCAGCCAGGGAAAAGGAGTGTCTATGTCCTAGGTGGCCGGCCCCATCACTGGAGGGCATGGCACAGAGCACAGCAACTGGCCATGAAGCCCAAGGTCCTGATCTGAGGTCATGCTCTAGTGCTATTGCTTGTCCTTCTGCATCTGCCCCTAAACATCCCTCCCTGCCAGGTGGGTGATATCAGCATGTTACAAAGGAGAAGTCAGGTCCAGAGAAGTTCTGTGAGGAGCCAAGGCAGCAGTGAATGTCTTTCAGGAGGGCTGACCTTTGGAGAAAAAGGGGGAGGGGCTTGATGACATTTCGGTTAAAATTGAATTAATGAACTGGTAACATGACTAAACTCAGCGGCTTTGGATAAATGGCTAGACTGCAAATCTGAGAGAGATTTCTAGTGGTATGTTGTAATATTTGGACTTCAGCTCTGTTTTGTTCAGCCAGCATCAACAGTGGATGCACAGTTATCGATGGGTGTGGATATAAACATGTAAGGGAGAGTAACTGTATTAAATAACAACTGGGATTCACAAAGTCCTCAGAAAGATCAAACTGAGCTAAAGTCTTATGTGTAGGTACAAATGAACAACTTTAAAGGTACAGGATGACCTGCTGAGCTTATGAAACAGATTTGCAGGTTGTATGTGAAACATAGGATCTATGTTAGGTAAGTGGTTGCCTACAGAGAGAGCTAGCTTGTATCAAGGGAAACACAGTAATAGCTGAACTTCATGGCTCTGGGTGCCTGTCCACCCTCCCCATGGATGTACTGCTTGCTCCCTTAGTGGCGAAGAGATGGGGTCTAGCTTCTGTAGGACAAGCGTTATAGCATCCTCCTGGATGTCCAGAAAAGTCATGCCCATTCCCAGCTGTGTGCTGCTGTCACCTCTTGAGGTGGAAACCAGAGTTCTACTCACAAACAGGATCCTAGCAAATTCTTTCCCCCATCTAAGCTCTCTCCTCCACACTTTTCCTTGCATGGAGGAGGAACACTTAGTGGGAAGCTGAGAAGGGGTTGGAGTAAAGAGAGAGAGAGAAAGAACGAACAAGAATGAATGAATATGCGTGTGTGTGCACGTGAGCATGGGGGTCGTCAGCTGACAGACTTTCAAGGCTCACGCCACAGTGACAAGTGAACATTCTCCCCTTACCCTTGTGCTGAGCCCTGTGGCCACACTAGACTGAATAAGCACAATGTCTGTAAAATGAGTATACTGAAATATCTGCTTCACAGGCTGATGACAAGATTTAATGAGATAACAGACGCAAAACATCTAGCCCTGCATCTGACCTATATTATATGTATAACGGATGCTTCTTCTGACCAAAGATGCCCCTCACAAACAGAAACAAAGTGAAAATGAGATCAAGTAACAGCAGGTCATTGGCTTCGAGTTAAAGGCCTAGTCATGCATGACGCTTCCTCCATCTCAGCAAAGGATTTCGTAAATTTGGGGAAATCAGCAAACTTCTTCTAGTAAGAAACGTGGTAAAGTTTGGTGATGGTGGTGGGTTCTGGAAGAGAAGGTGCAGAGTAACGGGAAAGGAAGCTAACCAAAGACATACAGAGGTACTGCCCGCTGAGTTCAGTGGAAGCTGGAACAGCCAACACGCTGGGGAGGAGTCAATGTGTGCGTTTGAGTGATTCCTGTCACCAGGGTCTGGCAGTCCGAGTGCGGGACTGCATAATGTGGACAGATCTACTGTTCTGAGGTCAGGGCTCTGCTGTGACCGCTAGAGCATCCGCAGTGCAAAAGCGGAGGGTTGTGAGTGTGACGACAGAAAGGAGTAGCCAAGGCACGGGAGAAGCACAGAGCTCTTGCCGCTCCCCTCTGTGCGTTACTCAGTGTGCCATTACTAGGGCAATCTTCCAAAAGCTCCAACTTGACTTCATGGTTAACATGCTTAAAAACCTCCAGTGGTTTCTACTGCTTCCAAGAAAAATCTTAAACTCCTTCGCTTGAGACTCTAGGCCCTCCATAATCTTCTTTCACTAATTTATAACTCAGTTTTTTCAACGCCAACGCTTCTGAGGCAGGCTAATTTCAAAGCTGGTCCCTAAAATTCTATTTCTTTTTTTGTAATTGTAGTATTTTGTTTATGCTTCCCCCTTACCCCTCTTGCTCTCCTCTATTCGATTCTTGTGGAAGCCTACCAGCACTCAAATACCTTCTATTGAAACAAAAGAGCCGACACCACCACCAGTTTATTCTGGGCCCTTAGCATCGAATCTCATCCTGCCAGGCAGAATAAATTCGTTTCGTATTGTGAACTCTGCAGATTGGACCATGCCTTCTAATGCTGTGTCTCCCCGCAAAGTGCCTAGTTCAGCCCTGAGACAGTGGTAGCTCAACAGTTATGCGCTAACTGACATTACCTGGCAAATTCAACAGAAAAAAAAATCACTTAAGCCAGTTATTTGACTGAATTGACCAGCAGATGAAGTCAAAGAATTGATTCGGTCCCAACAGACACGGTCTAATTCTGCATGGAGTAGCCTTTGAAGTCAAGAGTGCATTGTGTGTGATATATTTTAACATGGGATTCTAACTGAATGAAGAAGGATCACATTATCAGAGGCTTGAAATTAAAGGGGTATCTGCCTTATTCTAGAATCTGTATATAAACACAGAACTCACTCTTTTATTTCTGATCCTGCTTATCTGGCTATTATGCAGATCATTTGTTATATTAGGTTTATAAGTTAGACCTTTGGTTTCAGTCTTTAGTCTAAAAAAATATGACACACTCTCTACTTTACTCAGCATTTCTGTATACATATCTGATATGAAATATCAGAGATGATAGATATTATAAATAAAAACATGAATAGAAAAATAGTCCCCTTAGGCTGAGCTCATTCCTTACCTGACTGCTCATTAATCCTGTTCTAACCCTTACTCTACTGTGGTAAAAAACATTTAAAAAGTTACATGTAGGACCACTTCAATTAAATGTCACTGCCTACATTGTCAGACTTCCTCATCTGTCAAATTAAGGAATGCTGTAAGGGAATATTCAGGGGCAAAAATACTTGAACTTTTATCAAATAGCCCATAAATCACAGTCAACAGTGTTATGGACAGAATGCTTGTGTCTTCTCTTAAAATTCGTATTGTGAAACCCTAATCCACATTGTGATGATATTTAGAGATGAGTCTTTAGGAGGTAATTGGGGTTAAATGAGGCCATGAGGGTGGGTCGCTCGTGGTGGGATTAGTGTCCTTATAAGAGACACCAGAGAGCCTGCTCTGTCTCTCTTCAGTCTTGAGCACAAAGAAGTCATGTAAGCACACGGCAAGATGGCAGCCGCCTAGAGGCCAAGAGGAGAGGCCTCAAAATGAAACCTGCCTTGCTGGCATCTTGATCTTGGACTTCCCGGCCTCCGTCACCATGAGAAGTAAATTCCTTTTGTTTAAGCAACCCAGTCCATGGTACTTTGTTGTGTTACCCTAAGCTGACTAGGACAAATAGCAACAGGGCATTGAAAATAGTCCCCACTGAAAACAAAGATTAAAATTATTTTGAAAATGCATACTGAATTACATAACATCTGGGAATTCTACTTTACCCCTTCCTGATAAAACAGGTGTGTTAACAATTGTCTTTGCTGTAATAAGAAATCTTCAATTCCTCTCTGGAATGTTAAACCTTAATTTGGTAATTCATAGGTGATATTAATTTCCTAAACTCAGAGATGGCAATTCCTCCAACAAATGCTTATCTTTTAGAGCTATTTCTTATATACTGGGTATATACACAATGACTAAAACTATGCTAATATGATTTAGTTAAATGGTTTCCTCAGATTATAAATTTTCTATTAAAAATAAATGTCATAAGAATAGGAAAAATAGTTTAAATGTAGAATTCTATAACACCTTAGTGTTTATATGTGTTCCATTCTCTACTCTCAGTGATAAATGTAGAATTCTATAACACCTTAGTGTTTATATGATGTGTTCCATTCTGTACTCTCAGTCTCTCAAATTTAAAAAATATGGTTAACATCTGAGTTCAAACCCTGTACAGTTCAAAGAGAATCTTTCTAACATATGGTGCTTATCTGTATGTTATCAAAGCATGTGTAGCTTCTAGTAACTACATGTTTCTCTCTTAACATTTAGTAAACTGAATATTCCAGAAAGGCAATGGTCTTCTGTAATCTATTAACAACTGTCAGTCATGGCAGTATGAGCTGAGAGACCGGCCACCTTCGGCAGCCAGGGCCAACACTGCTCTGCCATCCTCTTTCAGGGTGAAGTCTCTGCACCATGAACTATGAAAATGGAACAAAATCATAGACCATGTATAGATGGACGTCTAGCCTTCCAGAAATGCAAGGATTTTTCTGTTCCTTTATAAAGTAGAATTTTCTACTATTTCTAATACTTTATCAATATGTACATAACTATAGTGACCTAACAAACTTATGAATTTGTAATTTTCCCCACAAGTAGCTGGGAATATCTCAACCTATGGTTTCAATGAAGTACAGCCTCTATTTTGTATTAAACAGTGCATCATGAATGATGATTGATTTAAAAATAATCATTCATTTAAAAAATCTCTCGCATCTGATTCTACCTGTAGATCACTTGTCATAGAAAGGGTGGCAGAATCATACCGTCTGGGAGTAGCAAAATGGGCATCGGGAGACCTAAGTGACAGTCTTAACTCTTATAGTAGCACTGTGACCTCAGACGAGTTGTTTAATCCCTCTAAACTTTACTTTAACTTAATAGCATATTGAGGGCATTAGATCAGATATTTTTGAAGAAGATTTTCTTCTCTAAAATTCTATGACGTTAGTAAATGTTTATTGCATGTAAGCCACTTGACAGTTGTTATGAATAAATAAGAATAAATGCATAATACATGGCCCAAGCACTCATGAAGCTTACTGATATTTAAATAGGCTTTTAATTTCTAGAAGACATAATTTTCAATGAAAATGATTTCATTAAATCTATTTTAAAAATCTGAAAGCACACTGAAAATCTGAGTTGAACACTTTTATGTCCTTTAATTAGGTTGTTTTAAATTTATTTGGTATTTAATTCTGTGAGTGTTAGATTTTGAATGAAAGATGGCACAATGATAGAAGCATGGCTTTTGGAGTCAGCAAGACCTGAGTTTGAATCCCATCTTTTTCACCGGCCACAGTGTTACTGCAGACAAGACAATGGATCCATTTTTCCCTCATCTGCAAAATGGCGATGACGATGCCTATTTCTTGAGCTCCCCTATATCTAGATGGGAACATTTATGGTGTGTGTAGCATAGAAAATCACAGAGAGCAAGCATTCAATAAGAGGACTGCATTCCATACCTCCGTTTGCCTGCATACTGCCACGTATGTGGCAGGTGCTAGAAGCAAGGGGAAAAAACTCATTAACATTCTTTTTAAGGTAAAACCAATGTCTATTCCCTAGAGATAACTGGGAAGCATGTTAGAGTTTTAGATGGGAGAGTCCCACAGTTTAAGTTCTGCAAGGAATTAATGAATAAAATTAGCTAAAAGCAATATTCACTTTTACTTGCCCTATGTTTTAAAGCACTGTCCAGCATCTTCTGGGCATGCCTGTGCTTTCCCATCGCTGTCCTTTTCATGGCCTGTCCTTTCCCCACTCTCCTCATAATCAACCAAATGAAAGATTCATATGGAACCCTTCCTTGCACACTCTGATTACCCAGCTACCTGTCTCTTCTCATGCTCTGAATGTCTAGGCTTTCTACCCTCCTTCTCATTTCACATCATGCTATCTCCAGGCGGATCTTATCTTTCCTGTAGGAATGCAAGTGCCTTGGAGACAGGGTTTTTGTCTGATGCATAACTATGTATAATACCTAACATTGTCCCTTCCACATATTAGCTGCTCAAGAAATGCTTGTTTAGTTAATAAACATAATTTAAAGTTTGGGGGCCTTCTGAGCCACGCTTCGCTTGATCAGGCCTGCTTCTACGTCTGGAAGTGTACTTTCCCTTCTAATAAAGCTTTTCTTTTCTGCTATAAAAAAAAACAAACAAAAAAATAAAATAAAAGTTTGAGAACACATTTGAAAACATTAGAAAATAACGTAAGATTTTTATTTTAAAGATGTAAAATTCTAAGTCACGTTTCTGAAATAATGTATTATTAATTCTGGAAAATGCCCTATTAATCTTGAGCCATATACAGTTTTTGTAGGAGACTTCACAGGAGTCATCTCTGACAGAGGATATCGATAAAAGAGAAAGGAAGAAAGAAACTGCTATCATATGCTTTCTTCAGGACTGGGTAGCAGACCCTTCCTGAAAACCCCTCCCTCATAAACTCACAAGAAGGGGAATAAAGAAGGAACACTGCCTGTGTATTTTCTTTTTCAGTAAACATGAACTAAAATTTTAAAAGCACGAGCCAAACATAAAAGCTTCATAAAACAAGCTTAATTTCAGAGTCAGAAGCAAGGCAGCCGAGCCTGGGATCGTGTCTACACGGCAAATCAGGCACAGGTGACCCCCGCGCACGTCGCTGCTCCGTCTCTCCCAGTCTCAGCCCCTCTGCAGCCTGCACCAGTGTGTCAATGGGTGTAACAGGGCATTTTCAATCTAATTCTGGTTATAGATTAATAAGCAAACATTTTCTTGCTTATTATGCAATTTATCATGATGAAAATTACATTGGACTCCTCAAGGCTAAATGCTGATACATTCATTTATTCAGAGCTGTGTATTGAGAGTCATACTAATCTTCACGACAGAAAAGGATATAATAGTGAGGTGTAAATTACCTACTGAAAAACTGTAGTATTTGTGTCTGCAGATATTGTACATGTAGCTAAAACAGAAGCGCATCTTTATGTTTGCTAATACACGCTTCACGTAAATTTACTTAAAAACAAAACAAAACGTTAAACAAACAAACAAACAAAACACCTAAACTAAAACCTAAACCTAAAATAAAAACCTATCACTTCTCTTGGGCAACAAAATAAGAGTGCAAACTGTTGAAATTGTGTTTGGACGAGATTTGAAAATAATCTAAAATATTAGGTCAAAGTAAAATCGAAGAACAATAGAAAAATGTTCAAGGCTTCTCAAGATCACCAGAAGTCGGCGCTGGACTCGTTGGGTGTGCGTGGCAGCTGCAGCACGCGTAGGGCAAAGGGTGAAAATATGTTCTGGGGCTGTGCACGAAGGCCAGCCTTCACTACGGCCTCAAACCCGTGCGCTCACATTCCCTCCTAAGCCTTAGAGTCAATGGAGAATCTTCAGACTTCTGGTCTCCAGGAACTATCCTGGCTACCACTATGTCAACCTGCTCGTTCTAGAAATGGGCAGCTGTTCACTTGTTGGACACCAGGACAATGACAATGGCATCACCAGTGTACTACCACCATATAGGTAACATCCCTTTAATTAACATGTGCTAATCCTCGTCTAAGCACTTTGCAAATATAAACCCATTTAACAGCAACCTTATGAGGTAGGTACTTTAATTAGCCCCAACTTATAGACGGAACTGAGGCAGAGAGGTGAAGTAATTTGCTGAAGGGCGCACAGCCAGGGAGACACAGAGGTGAAGTTTAGGGAGCATGGTGATATAAGAGGTGATGGGGGAGGGCAGCTGGGCACGTTTGAAATGCATACCCTCCTCCTAGCAATCAATCTGGGACCCTGGGCTAGGAGTGCCCAATCTGCAGACAAAGCCAAGGGCTAAGGCCCAAAGGAGGCTGGAACAGGAGAGAACTGCGGGCTATGAGAAAGGCAACCACGAAGAAAAAGGCAGAGAACACTAGGTTTTTTTTTTTAGACTAACAATGATAAGAATGTAATTCCATTCATTGAGAAAATCAATGAGGTGACAACATTCACATTAAGAGACGCGTCATGGGACAGTTTGAGAATTTCTACCACCAGGAATTCACACTCACAACCAAAAACTAAGTGTTGGAGAGGATGCAGAGAAAATGGAACTCTTTCTTGTACACTGCTCGTAGAATGTAAAATGGTGCAGCCACTGTGGAAAATAGTGTTTCCTTAATAATAAGTTATATAGAGAATTACCGTATGGCTCAACAACTCCACTTTTAGGTTTCTACGCAAGAAAAATGAAACTAGGAATTCAAATGAAGACCGGTACACAAACAGCAGCAATATTCACAGTAGCGAAAAGGTGGAATCAACCCAAATGTCCATCAACAGACAAATGGATAAACACATAATGTGTATATCCATAGGATGGAATGTTATTCAACTATAAAAAGAAATAAAGTATTGACACATACTACATGAATGAACCCTGGAAACACCATGCTAAGTGAAAGAAGCCAGACCTGAAAGGCCACATATTGCATAATTCCACTTAAATGAAATATTCAGAATGGGTGAATTCAGAGAGACAGAAAACATTAGTGACTGCCAGGAACTGGCGGGAGGGGAGAAGGTGAAGTGACTGCCTAATGGGTCTGGAGTCTCCATTTGGGGCAACCACTACTGGGAAGTTGACAGTAGCGATGGCTGCATAACACTGTGAATGCACTTCATGTCACGGAATTACACACTTTAAGATGACTGTAGTGGTAAATTCCATGTTATGTGTACTACACCACCGAGGAAAAGGAAAGGCTTCCTCCAGGGATCAGGAGGCTGAGTTCTCAGGTCGACACTAACCTCTCTCCCCCTGCAACTCCTAGCCATTTGGTTACCAAGTGCTTCCCACTCGTTTCATTTGAGCAACTCCCCTGGCTCATCTCCCTCTTCCATTCCTCTCCTCACCGCTTCCCTGCATCTCTGGAAGCCCCTGATGGCTGGTCTTTCACTGTGTGCAAACGAAACGACGATAAAGTCGATTTAAAAATTAAAATGAATGTGGTCACGTATTTTATCGGTAAAAACATTTTTGCATTAAATGTCTATATCATTTTCCTTATAAATGATATGTTTATACTATCATTTATACTATTATTTTTAGCTAATATCTCAAGGCACAATAAATATAATTTTAAAACTGTGTTGCTGATCACTCATTGGGTCAGTGCTAAATTCCAATGGTGTCAAAATGACAGGAACATGCTTCCCTTTCATTATCCATATCCTAGAATTTCATATTGAATTATTTGTCGATTTTTCTATTAAAAACTCAAAGAGGGTAATTGATGACAAAACAGAAAAAGAAAAAAAAAACACAAAAACAAATTAACGGGAACCGTGCACATACTTGGCGAGCTGCTTCTCGGCGTCCGCACAGAGTTCGAGGAGCCCCATCAGGACGGCGGACACATCCATGTACGGCTCCCAGACTGTGAAACCGCGTCCAATCAGATCTATGGCTGTTCTTCGGATGGTGCTGTGTGGAGGAAGTTTGGGGCTCGGTGGCTGTAGCAGAAGAAAGGTCAGTGCCTTGCCTAAAATTACAAAATAAGAGGCAGAGAAATAAAGTAGTTTTACTGTCGTTTTCTTTGAAACATATATCCAAAACATAAACCACTTTGAATTTTTTTTTTCATTGAAGGACAGATTTGAACAGTAAGACTGTGACAGATATCAAGTTCATAGTTTGCTGAGCCATATACCTTAAAGAAATAATTTAGCTTACAGTATTTTATACCAGATTCTAAAGTGTTTTAATCACATAAAAATTATATATAAATAAGTAGACATAATTTCAAAACATATCAGTGATCCTAAGCTGCCAATGTTTCTCCCTACTCAGCATGCTGCAAAATAGAGATGGTTTCAAATGATGTAACGTGGTATTTCTTCACCTTTCTTCTGCATCTAACAGAGTTCATACGTCAAACACTTCCCACCGGTGACACATCTCATTACAGACAACGTCTGTCCAGTGGGGTGAGGGATGGAGAAGGCAGAACGTCTCGCCTCCTGCAGGCATGTCCCTCCACAGTCGGGTGTTCTGATCGAGAGTGATGGTGTAAAGTGTGCAGCAAATTCTCCACACAAGTCGGTTAAATTAAAAAACAGCTCGTTATGATGTTTAAAGCTGATGACGCGATCTAGATTTTAATGAACATACAGATACCATGCTTCATGTTGACGATAACGCTGGCAGTGTGCATACGTGCGCCTGGTGGCTCTGAAGCCGCAAAAGCCCATCTACTTCAAAAGGCATTTTGACATTAAAAAAAGAAAAACACAAGGGATTGTGAAGAGCAAGCTGCAATTTAGAAGAGAGTTTTAGAAGAGACAAAACCATTTATAAATCATAGAACAGTATAGCATACTGGCTAGCGTAACACAGGCTTCAGATTTAACACAGAGGATTAACCATGGTTTCATAACTTACTAGGGGGCAGGCTTAGGAAGGTACTCAGTGAGCCTCAGTTTCCCTGTCTGTAGCATGGGGATAATAGCCATCTCTCATGAAGCACCAGAGTGTTAAATGAATTAATGCACGCAAAGTGTACTGCCAACTGCCAAGCACTGGCGAGTACTCAATAATGGCAGTCACAGCTCACTATGAATATGTTGAAATTGTCTGTCTCCAAAATTAAGAACATGGCATATAAATTTTAGTGCATTCAACAAATAAAAACACTCATTTTATGTTATAGTTGATTGTTAAATGACAGTGGATTGAAGTGGAGGTGAAGAGAAGCGTATGTAAAGCCAAGATAACAGTCTGTGAATGCCGTCTGTAAATCAGTGCTTCTGAACTTCTTCCTAGTCATAGAACTTTTTAAGCATCTGCTGAAAGCCATCGGTCCTTTTCCTAGGAAACTACGCACATATACTTACCCACCTAATTCTGCAGAAAATTTTTCAAGAGGCCATGGATGTTGGTTTAACAAGTCCTGCAGCAAACTAAAAAAGTACACACGTAGGGGAAGCCTCCTGAGAAAACATCCCCCCAATTCATACTTTACTCATGCATGTATTTGTAAATTTTACTCTCATACCTTGCCATATAAATTAATATGGAAAGCTTCGAGTTGTGTAAACCATAAAAAATAAACTTCGAAAAAGCGATCCACTGTTCTCTATTTTCTGCCAGCTCTATATGTCCCATGATATTTTAAATACAAGCATGTCTGTGCATGTCCCTTGTCCTTAGCCAGTTTGTTAGCTCCTTGAGGGTAGGGCCTATGTTGCATGTAACTCTCCGTTTCCCAAACCACCAAGCACAGCGTTTTGAGCACATTATGGACCTAAAGTGGAAAAGAAATCTGCCTTTACAGCATGTACATTCCTAATGCAGCTCCCTGCCCAGTTTGTCAGAATGATATTTCAAAATGTCAAGAAACCTACCGCTTTCCCGTTTATTCTTTACTTCTAGGATGTTGCAGGAGCTGCAGAGAAACCCCCCCACTGCTGTTCTCTGAAGACATCCTGAAACGCCACAGCGATGGCTTCCAATCTGAGGGTTAGGGCTCCCTGGAGGTGGGTCCTTGGCAAGTAATATTGCAAAGGGGAAGTAAAGTTTCCTAAGTACAATGCTTTATAGCATTTCAATCATCCTTTTCCTTAACCACACTCTACCACTTCTGCGCTGGTGGCTGGTGGGAACATTCGTGGATACCAGGGATGGGGCTGGTTGCTCATGGCTGCTGTAGTGGGGACTCAAGAGGCAGCTTCCTCACTACTCTGACAACTTTTTTCCTGAGAGCAATAATAAATAATAAGTGGCCCATTTCTTGATACTTTCCATCATTTTTTTTCTGACAAGGTGGGAAGGACAGCATAAGGGATACGATCAGATGCCCTCCAATGAAAGGACAGAAAAGGAAAAACCAGTAAGTGTTCTCCAAAAGACCCCTGTCTCTACAATGGCCCCCAGCCCTCCAAGGTGCCTGCTGCTCCCCTGCAGAGTACCCTACCCTCACAGTGAGCAGGAAACACAGGTTCCCCCGTAACGCCACCACCCCTCTCTTAAATCACTTCCCATTTCATTCAGTAATTGTGAAATTCTCCCGAAGCATCTCTCCTTCTTTAGTTCAACTCAGAGTCTCTGGGTAGTATAAAGCAAAGACCCCCACAAGGCTGAGAGGGCAGTGTTTACCGTTCTGGCAGGCCATGTGTGGGACATCGAGAGAACGGGAGAGAAAAACAGCCTGTTTAACACACACATTTTAAATCTACTAGTAAGAGTATAATTTTTTTTTCAATGATCTGTTTTGGAATTTTAAAGAAATACAAATGTTAAAATTCCATATCCACCTCTGACAACTTATCTCAAAGAAAACATGTAAATACTATAAGATGAAGAGAATTTCCAAGTTAAATCTTTTGATTTTTAGCCCTGATGAACAGGATGCTCATATAATGTCAGTGCTTCACGCAGTCATGACACCGATGTTCCGAGAGGACGATCGAGGATGCCTAAGGCTTCGAATTTCCTAATCGTAGATTCTTTCTGCTGATGCTAAGGAACCAACTTTTAAAAAATCGTTGTATAATAATAAAAAGGGAGGGATAATTTATTCTTGTCTCAATTTATATCGTATTCTCTAATTTAGGGTAGATTTAATTTATAACCGCATACAATGTAGGTGCTCTGCAAAGTTAACCAAGGTGATGAAAAAGCTAAAATTAAGATAATGATGGTAACTTCTTTAGTGATAGAAAAAGTCTTGTGACAGAATTTTATGATTTTGAAATTTATCTCATAATTTTTCTTAAGTTTTTGGTACCCAATAAAGGCTGCATTTTAACTGTATAGGACGGAATCTAATTTTGTACAAAAATACAAATGTACTTACTTTATGCAAAAGCCCCACTATTCCACAGGGCCTCACTGAGTATGCAAGGTGGAAACAATCCTATCATCTGCCAGTGTGACTGATTCCTTCACAAAGACTCAACAGTGGCAGTGTTAAAAAGTTCAACGACTGGCCTGACATTCACTCAAGGCTTTCCATAATTTGGTCTCAATCTATCCACCCAAAGATTCAAGTAATATCTGTTTACAGAATATTGCTATGTTGTACTAAGTGCTGGGGAAACATAAGAGAATAAGACTCAGTTTTTCCTCTAAAGGAAATTCATTCTAGTTCAGGAGATAGGTGAACAAATAGGTAATGTGAATATATTATAAACAGTGTTATATTTATAAGCACAAGTTACCAAGACAGAACTTAACAGAGGCACTTAGCCCCATCTTAGGGGTATGAGAAGCTTTTCAGTGAAAGGTGACCTCTGTACCAAAACCTAAAAACTAAGTGGGAGTTAGCCACTCAGAAGGGAGGAGTATGGAAAGAAAGCACCCAGGCAGAGAGAACAGCATGTCTAAGGACCGGGAAATAGGCGAGAATGGAGTAGAATTGAGGGATTCCATGAAGTTCGACATGACTGGCAATTCTGTGGAGGAAAGGAAAGGGGTCGAGATGGGCAGGGGGGCAGAGGGCGAGGGGAGTGAAATGTAACAGTGCTATGAGGCAGGACAGGTTCTTAGAGCCTCATCACGAAGGGCCTTACACGCTATGCCATGCTAAGAGTTTGTTTATTCCGACACTGGGGAATCACTGGAAAGTTTTAATCAAAGGAGAGGTATGATCAGATTTCCATTTTAGAAAATCAATACTTGGGCTGTCTTGTGATTAGAAAGGGGCAAGCCCCTATTGCCTTTTTAATTGTGATCCACTTATTCCTAGGCAAATGGAGTATTAGAATCGCAGAATTTTTAAATTAGAAGGATGTTAGAAAAATCTCTTCCTATGTTTTAGATCAGATAACTGAGAACCGTGGAAGGCAAGGGGCTAGCTGCAGGCCTGGGTCTAGGACGCCGTGGCTCAGGCCACAGGTAACGATCAGTACTCATCTGTGAGCACAATGTACATATTTACAACCATGTTTTATTCATGACACTCCACCCAACTATGGATTTAAAACTATATCCTTTATGATCAATCTCTTCCTCCTTCTGAATTGCGGAATAATTTAAGCCGTAGTTACCAATGTCTCCCCCAAACAGAAGATTAAATAAATGACATGTGTTATCTTTTCTTATACATTGAGAAGGCTGCTATCACTGATTCAACAGCTAAATATAGCTACACCAAGATCCTTTAATTGTCTTGGCTCTAACTTAGATGCATCACGGTCACAAAATGGTTAATTGCACAGCCAGCACTGCATCCATCTTCCAGGCAGGAAGAGGTCGTCGCTGAAGGGCAAAAAGAACACATTCCAGTTAAGTCAAGCCCCTTTCTTAAGTCTGGTTACACTTCATTTGCTAGAATCATATCATATAATAATTCCCTGGCTTCGAGGAAGGATGGGAAATGTAGTTTTTGTTAGGTGGGCACATGGCCATCTTCAACGAAACTGAGGTTTTGTTCATGTGGAAGGGGAGAATGGTATTGCATAGGTAGCTAGAAATTTCTGCCCCATCTTCCCTGCTTACCTTAGAATGAAATTCTTATTTATATAGTAATTATTGTCCATACACTTAACAAAAAACGATATAGAACTTCTTAGCATTTATTCTATTGTCTAAAGCTATTTTTTTTTTATTATTATTACCTTTTCACATCTGCTAAAAGAGTAAGTCCCTAGGACATAGGAAATTTTTTAGAAATACTTTTATATTTGTAATATAGGCTTATTAGCACAGTGCTTTATATTCAGTTAAGTACTTAAGACATATTGTTGCTTTGGCAAATACTAAAATTTACCTTATACTATATGTGCCCAGCATAGTCAACAAAATTATACACGGATTGGAAATTTCCGAGAGCCTACCATGTACCTGTGTGGCCCATGGGGAAGATTCTGACTCTATGGTGATATGGTAAAAATATAAACGATGTAATAAGTCTTTTTCATAAGGCTAAATTTATTCAACTTAAAGGAGTGCTTATTCTAAGATTATGTTTACTACTTTTATGGTGAATAAAAGTTTTTTTTATAAAATGATGAAGACAGTGGTATTTTTTAATATTTATACTCAGCAAAGTAAAAAATTTAAAGCACTGCTAAATACCCTCAAATTTTATTTTTGGAAATTTTCCTGGCCCATGATAAACCAAAAAGTCTGGAGACAACTGCAATTTCTAATAAATTTACTGTCTCAAGGACCTACAATGACACCTCTTCCCACTGTTGAGTATTGCAACTAGTAAGTCCTTCTGGCTCTTAACTGAGACTGCCAAGAGGCTCTGAACTCAACTTGTTACAAGGTGAAATTCAGCATTATTCAAGTTAATCTGGGACCATATTCAAGGTCAAGTTATCAAATAATTCATCCTTCCTAATTGTAAGGTAGGTGAGTAGTACATTTACTGTGGCAGCTTTATGGTGGGAATTCAGTGAGTAGAACACCATCACCATCACGAACATCATCACCATCACCATCACCACCACCCCTGTATGTCCACCATCACGAACATCATCACCATCACCATCACCATCACCACCACCCCTGTATGCCTAGTCAGATGTCCAAATGAACTACCAAAATGCAGACAGCCTCAGAACACTGGAAAACATATTGAAACCTAACAAAACCCTTTAAGAAAGCAGAGAGCACTATAATCTACCATTGGGTAAATCATAATGAACTCAGACCCTCTGGAATTTGAGAGACTAATTCTGTTGTCACGCAGTCAGCAGTGATAACAATAGCTCATATTTTAGTGCTATTTTAGCTCAAGCTTTTTGTGTGTGTGTTCTAACTTCAATATTACTGTTTGTTTGTTTTTTAAGTGCTACAAAAGAGCAAAGCTGCAAGAAAATATTTACTCTTTGCTGTAACAGCAAAATGCTAAAGACGAGAAAAGGATTCAGACAGAGACGGCAAAATAAAGTCTACGTAAGCCCGTGGCCAAAAAGCTGACATTATTACACTGTGACTAACATGTTGCTTTGTTTTGTCAGGATAAATATTGTCTAATCATGACCTGACCAATGAAAAACATCAATTAAAAAAATTTTATAATATCTGGCTGGTTACGATGACTACATCTTTTAAAAGATTAATATCCATGCCATCACACATACACATATACTATTACTTAGTTAATTTGTTTTCTGGATTTATCCTTATCACAAATGTAGAATCACTTTATTAACAAACTCTACATTTATTGAATGCCTATTACATGAAAACATTTTGTTAACAATAAAGAACTATAGTTACATATTTCAGTATCATTAATTTGATATAAGTAACACTTTTAGCCTTCTTTTACTCACTATAAACACAGAGTCAACTGCCAGTTACACACACTAACAGAACATTTAAACACTAATTCAAACCTTTATTTCCATATAACCACAGATCCTACTAACATAACATGTTCATGATATGAACAGGAATCAGAGGAATCAGGTATTTTTTTAACCCAGTTTCTAGATGTGTAAAAACAGCACTAAATAAGAAAAAGAAAAAAAAAAGAACACTTAAAAAGTTGTATAAAATCAGTGACATTTTCCTCCAGCTTTCCATTTGTAATTTTTATTTCCTTTTTTTTTTTTCCTGGCTTAAGTTTTCACTCCCATGATGCTTCCCTGGAAGCATGAAGACTTTGTAGGACTCCTTGGTTATCCACAGGCAATATCTCTAACCAGCTGTTATAAACCATCTAGCAATCAGTACACCCTGAATGAAGAAGGAAACAGGCACTGTGTAACCTAAGTGGCTGAAGGAGGGACATGTGGAAGGACAGTGCATTAGGAGGGGACAGAGACCTTGGTTATGGAGGCCTCCTTGCTGCAGCCAAGGACACTTGGATTTTATGGCAGCCAATGAATGGTTACAGAAAACCAGTGGCCAGAGAGAGGAATTTTAAGAATCGGTGATTAAAACAGAAGCCAGAGTCAAACCATGTTTATCAAGGAAGAATGAAATTTTTTTTTACTAGTAATGTTACAAGATCACAGCATTTCAGAGACTTTTCCAAAGAGCCCTCAGAGATCATTCACAATTATTACTGCTGAACTGTTAGGTAACATACATAACCATTTTCTCGGGTTTTGGTCGGTCCTAGGTCAGTCTACGGGCCTAGTTAAGCCAAACTTGTTCCTCATACTTAAAAGAAAATGGTAAGTGAAGAAATGACCACTAACCATCCTTGGCTCTGAATAGTGGAGAAGGGAAAAAAATGTCATATTAAAAAAATACATTAATTAATAGCTCAATTACAAGGAAATTCCTATGGGAGAACATATTATATGCACTTTAAACCAAACGAATTTATGATGATTTATGCCATTACAATAAGTGCAAAATGAATTAATAATGATTGGCCACTTATTTCAAAGTGTAACCAAGTGAATAAAACCTTTTCCCACTTGCTAATGTCCATCAAAGAACAAGGATGGCAGACTGCCATCTAGAATTCTTTCCTTTGCTTTATACGTGTACTTGATTTGATTAAAAATTATTCCAATGCAGTGCACATTCTTCATGGATATGAAATAATTATCAAATATTTCTATAACTAGGTGCTTTGTATTAATGTAGTTATTAAAACTGCTTTTAAACTTCTTAAATCCTGTATGGCATAAAAAGTAAGTCATCATATCTTTTAGTAAAAACCATAAAATAACTTTGTTAAGTCAGAAAATTAATTTGGCATTTTAAAATTCATTAATTTTAGCTTAATCGAAACAGCCCTAATTCGAAGTAATTAGCCATTTCTTGTCCTATAATCAAGAGTATAAAATTCAAATGCTCCTTGATTCAAAGTACTTTTTTTTTCTGTTCGAGTTTCAAATTAAGTTGTATCATATAGTGAAATTTAATCTCATTTTGTTTTGGGTACTAAACGTATTTTGGACTATAGACTAGAATAGGAGATAGTCTTACCTTCCTATAAACAAACAAGAGGATATTACCTGATCTCTTTTCTAATAATAACACTAAAACATTCAGCTGGAACAAGGAACTGCTGAATGTTAAACCTGTATAGATCTGTAGTCAAAGATTAGAAGTAGTTGCCCTTAGTAGACACTAAATATTAAGTAAGTTGTGATATGGAGACTAGAGGAACCACAGGAAAAGTAAATTAGGAATTGTTTTACATGCCGGCATACAGACAAATACCACCATTCTCAATATAAGCACTCTAAATGTTTCTACACATTTATTTTATTGAAGTTGAGCAAAGGAGAAAAAAAAAGATGAGAAACAAAAGTCACTCTGCTGCCCGTTTCTCAGTCTGGACATCTTTGTTTAAGCTTTGACTTGGCTTAAATGAACGAATTAATATTGACAAAAACATCAACTAAGCTAATGAGTTGTTAGTTAAGGCAATAAACATGTCACATTAGAGTCAGCGCAGTAAAGAGGTAATTAGCCCTGGAAAAGCCCTGCTGATTGGAGTGTTGAGACCCTCTGCTCTTAACCTTTGAGTCCATTATCCAACCCAGGAGTGGTGGCTGTGTTAATGGGGACTCACCAGTAAGCAGAAGCCGCGCTAGAGCAGCTAAGCCTGCATTCAGAATTCTGGGATGAAGCGGGTGCTGGTGGGTGTAGGAGACAGCCATCAACAGAGCTCCACGAAAAGCTGAACCAGAGCTCTTTCGGGAATAGATGTTAATGTCAAACAAAGAGAGCAAATACATTGCCAAAGAATTATTTGAAAGTAGATGTATTTTTTAACAAAAGCATACGTAGCAATAGAGAAACAAACAACGTGACAAAGGAAGTCATTCCAAAGCATCCTTTTCTACAAATAAGGATGCTTTGCTCCTTTCAAGATAGAGTCAGATACTATAATACAGTGAATTCCTGATCATCTGAGCTATAGAAGCAATCAAGATCACAATTAAAAATCATAGATAAAAATTTATATTCATTTAAGACAAAAAAAGAAACATACACATGTTATAAAACGTCTGAGGTGTATATGTTTACATGAGTACTTACAAATTATTCCTCAGAGCAGCTTGCTCTCCAGGATCTGGCATTTATTTTTTGTGTGTGTGCGGTGTTGTTTTTATTTTATTTTTATTTTTAATTTTTTTAACTTTTCGCTAATTTTACTGATTTGGCTTTAGGACAACCCAAACTAGCATTTCAAAGTCTATGTTGAAAAAAAAATCAGATGTTTGTAGAACAATCACAAATAGCAGGGCAGAATCTATGAGTTAAAACACAACATGTGTGAATAAAACTCATATTCTCTAGATTAGTGGATCATTCCTGAAACAAAGCAAAAGACCTTACTGAAGAGTACAATTTGAATTTGCATGATGTGTATGTTAACTTCCAAAACATTATCAAACAGGCTAAGTTTTGACATTGCATATAAATATAATGCTACCAATATAAACATATAACTAGATTAATGGACACTACATTATCAGGAAGTATTTATTTTTCCCTTGGAAACTTGTTTTTCTCTTGAGCTTAAAAGCAAACACATCGTGAATTCAAGGTAATAGTACACTGCCATTTATTTTGCATATTTTAATAATTTTATGCTATTTCCTTTTACAAAGAAAATGCTCCATCTTAATTTTGTTATTACATAAGTTTGATAAAAGGAATGGATAGATATGCGGTTCCTTTCCACCACTGCTGTGTGTGTATGTGCAGTGTCTGTGTGTGTCTGGGTGTTAGGAGGGACATGGGACATTTACTATACAGTAAATCAATATGTGCTATCTTTTTTCAGGCCGAGTAATTTCGAAATGGACAGGAAGCAATTAGCTGCCTCACACCTTATTGCTAGTGTACAGTTTTAATTTTTAAAACATTTTCCCTCAATATAGCTTCTTTTTACTGAATCTGCAAAACAGCGATTTGTGGTTTAATTTTCATTAGTTAGTCTTTTATACAATCAAATTTAGATTGAAAAGCACGATAAGCCAGTCTACATTTTCAATAAAAGAAGAAAGAAGTGATGGTGCAAATCAAAATAAGAAATACTTTTTTTCTGCTATTCTACTGTCATTGACAGCTTAGTATAACCTGAAAAAAATACATTATAACATTTACTTCTATTATATATAGAACATACAAAAATGTCCGAAGACTTCCAAATTGTCTAGAAACAATAAAGAAAAATAGATAAGACTGTCAAATAATTTTAAGACTTCACATCTATGTATGAATTTAATTTGATGTAATTATTCATGTAACTTCATATCTTAGCAGTATTCATAGAACAACATATTCAATCATCTTTTCTATCCCAACTCACTTGAAGAATAAGACATATTAGCAAACCATGTCTTACTATGGCAGGTGAGAAGCAGAGTGCCACGAGTATAATTTAAGACAGTCCTCTGGGTGATTCAGATATGTCTCCCACCCCGCACTTTGCCCCGTCCTTTCTTTAGTTAGGGACAAAAGCTACCAGCCTCTCTCCAGTGACTGAAAATCCATGGACAGTAGAAGGGGCCATGAAGTAAGATGTGGATTCTAATCCCAAACTTTCAATTTGCTAACAGTTGGATTTTAGGTAACTTAAACTGGGTATTAGTTTCCTCATCTAATGAGCTACAATGAGATGGAGAACAGACCTATTTCTTGAGGCAATAGGAGTATAAATGATATAATATGCACCACACCTAACACAGGGTAGGCCCTTGACATATTCCTTTTCTTCCATCTCCCTGTGTATAATTATACAGAAACTGTTCCTTAATTATTTTTTTCACAGGTATATTTATATGTTATATTAAGCCTTTAAAATGCACTCTTTTAAAAGAGGAATACTACTGGGACTCCAGCCCTTTTAAAAATATATAATATAAAGCATCTAACCAAACAGTAAGAAAAAAAAAAACTAATAAAATGAATAAATGAAGGGAAGAGAAAGAGAGGAAAAAAGGGAAGAAAGGAAAATTATATTTGTTGACAGCCTGGTAGGTGGCAGGTACTGCACTGGGGCTTTACGTGTGCTACTTCATTTAATTCTGAAAATAGCCCTGTGAAGAATATGTTATTAGTTTCAAATCTGAAGATGAGGAAAATGCTTCTCAGAAACCTTAAATAACTTATTCTAGATTATACTGTTAGTAATGCCAGAATAAGGTTCACTTGACTTGAAATCCTCTGTTCTATTATATTACATCTCATATTTATTTAAAAATAATAGCCTATGTCATATTCCAGACTTGAGATGATATCTGTAAAGGGATTTTATGTTTAATGCCACAGCTGAAACACATCATATTGTTTTTTTCTCCTGGTAATCCCAGAAACTGTAAACTGGGTTCATGACAGCCAAGTGAGCGCTGAACCATTTTAATATGTCCAAAGAGAGAAAAGCCTGACTAGCTGGCAGAGCATCTCAAGGATGGCCAAAATTAAATGAATGATCTACATGTGTTAGCACGTGAAATGAAGACAGAGAAAGGCACACATATTATAACATTGTTTTTCCAACCTTCCTCTGTTAACTCTGGCCTAGTTAAACTGAGCTAGCAATGCTATTTTTCTTCCTCTCAAAATCTGTAGTGGGTGAATCAAATGTGAAAGCAAGATCAATTCTGTTCTAAGACAGTAAATGAGCTTAAGATCAGACCTGTTTCAGTTTACGGAGAAAATCTAATTATGCTAGCTTAAATGTTTGTGTATACAACTATATTACAGAGGCAGGAAAAAGAGATATACCCTCACCTACACCTGCTGACAAGCAAATTTCACAGCTACTTATAGGGTCAAAAAAACCCCCCCGAACCCCAACAATCCAAAAACCCATTTAGTCCCACATACTACACTATCCACATATGAAGCAAAAGCACTAGAACAAAATATCTTCATGCATCATATTTTATAAAAGTCAAAGCTGGAATGGTTCAACCTTCTCCTGATGATAGATCAGAACACAGAGGCCCAGGCAGGTTATGTGGCTTATTCTAAATCGAAGAGCAACTGCGATGGCAGGTCAAGAAGCCGAAGCTTCAGTATCAAAAACCAGCATCCCTCCACGGTAACACAAAGCCTCCGTAATAAATGAGGTTCAAATTATTATCATCTTAACTGTTGTGACCACAACCATATCCTCCAGCGCTTGGCACAGTGTCTGGCACTGAGACAGCATTAAAAATATTTGCGGAATGAATGAATGGATTTAATTCATACTCCACTGTCCACATTTTAACTATCTTTCAAGGTCTCAGTTAACTAAGTTACACTTTATTTACCAAGTTTTGCTGATCACTCCAGTTATTTTTGTCCCTGAATTTCTGGAGCACCGCTTGTTCATACCATTCAAAGGAATACAGACTTAGAAAACTCAGAATTAGAATAAACTTTAGAGATGATCTGGCCCAGGGGTTTCTAATCCTGGGTGATATTTAGAATCACTTGATGAGCTTAATGAAAACACAAATTTGTGGTCCTACTTCAGACCTACGGATTCAGAACACAGAGTCCAGTGGCATGGAGTTCATTATCCGGTGGGATAGCCAGTTCCATTGTTAGATGTCTTTTTTATTATATAAAACTTCAAACATCCACAAAAATAGAGAGAAAAGTATAATAAACCTGTTGTAATCATCATCCAGCTTCGATAGTTTTGAACTCCTGGTCAGTCTTGTTTCATCTATACCCTCCCTCTGTATCCTCACTCACTCTCCTTAACATCTTGAATTACTTTGCAGCAAATCTCTTCTATAAATATTTCAGTATATATGTCTAAAAGACTGGGACTTTTAAAAAACATAACCACAGTACTATTAGCACAGTAAACAAAGTTATGAGTAATTCCTTCGTCCCATCAAATAGCCAGTCGGTGTTCACATTTTATTGATTCTTTCTGGCCCCGTCGCTAACGCTCCTTCTTTTCCCTCTCTCTCTCTCTTTTCTTCACATATTCACATTTGTCTCTTCCATTCATAATCTAAATTTGTCTCTTAAATCTCGTAATCTACAGTTTGCCCCTCCCCCTTCCTGGAATCAGTTCTTTCGCTCCATTGAGTTTTCTAAAATCTAATCCTGCTGATTATATCCATTTAAAGATACTTAAAAAGTGTTCTTCTGATCTCTGTTATTTCCTATAAATTGGCTGAAAAGATTCAGGTTTGAGTTTATTCTTATTCTTTCTTAGATGCTGTTATGTATTTCCATCAAGAAGTATATAATGCCCAGCTGTCTCTTTTTTAGTGATATTAGGATATTGCCCAGGTCCATTAATTGATTAGGGTGGCAAAATGGTGATATCTTACCCTTCTTCGATTATTGGCTAGAATACTGTTACAAAGAAAACTTTTCTCTTATCAACCATTTGATTACACTGTGGTGTAGTTATATAAGAAAAACAGTTACCAGTTTTCAAAATAACACGTTAATTTTTAGCATCAGTCAAACATGTCACCAAGGTTTGTGTGATTTTCCCTCTCAGTATCATTTTGAACTCTTGGATCAAAATAAATTGATTTGTTTCTGTTTTGCTTCATTGTGCATATTTTGATTGTCGTTTTACTTTTCTTACAGTATCTTATATAAATATATAAATTGTTTCTGGATTGTTAGTCACGTGCGGAGGTGTTTCCATATAAAATTAGTTTCCTGTTAGCAGTCAGATGATTTCATGTAATATAAGTAAAATTTCAAGTAGGTATCATATATACTGGATTATTAGTCATGTGCAGAAAGGTGTTTCCACATCACATCAGTTTACTGTTAGCACTCACATAATTTCATGTAATATACATATAATTTCAAGTAGCTATCATATATAAAACAGATTGCATGTCTTGAATTGTACTTAGGGCAATGATATTTGTATCTCTAAATCCATTAGAATAAAAGTATTATATACTTTTTTCCTAAGTATTCATTGTGCTTTTCAGATGTTGCATTTTTTACAAATTGAAGGCAAGACCCTCAACCAACCAAAAGATTATGATTCGCTTTATTGCGATACTTTAAAAACTGTTTTATGACGGTGGTCTAGAACTGAACCTGCAACATCTCCGAGGTATGCTAGTGTTTGACCACTTTGACTTGCAAGAATGGCAATTTCATGTGGTACAAGCAAACACCTGCTATGCCACCGGTCTTACTACCACCACACCTGCGGCATGTGCCTTTAAAGAGAAGAGTCATCTGTGTGCTCTTGGGTGACTATGTACACTTGATATAAGGGGGGCACTAAATGTGAAACAGTAATTTTTTAAACTTTTACATCCATTGAATAAGCATATTATATAATTACATAAACATATCCTATATAAATGTCCATAAAGGCAAAATCTACTTTGCAGTTACCAAAATTAACTTGATTGACAACCTACAGGTTCAGCATAATGATTTCTGGGCAATGAAAACGGCTTGAGTGACATCCTGCATAGAACTGTGTCATACTGCTATACTTTCGGAGTGGCCACATCAATATTTTAGGACTGGTGCTCCTGCCCAGAACACTTCTCTTCCCAGAAGAAGAATGACCTGCTCCACTCAAGCCAACTGCCATACGAAGTTCTGGGAAGTCACAGAACCGACACTGGAGACAATCTGAGTAGATTGCTCTGTAATGTGATGGTCAGTCAGACAAAGCAGAGATTTAAATGAGCTCGGGCTTAATATATTACCTTCTCAGGGCCTGAAATTCTCCTCTAGTGCCTAAAAATCCGAAGGATCCTCCATCTACCAGTAGTGTTCCCGTTTAAACCATTCAACACGAAAACACGAGTAAATCCTCTGCTTGCCATTTTTATCCTTTCCTAACTAACTTCAGAATGCTGTCCCAGGGAACTGACGACTGCAGCAAAAATGGATGGCACTGCAGCATTTTACAATATATATAATGGAAATGAACTGCCTTTTCTATTTTGGAGAAAATACACTGCAATGTCTACTGGGACGGATGATAAGACATTATAGGAAACATTTCTTTAGTCTGATAAACTAGCTAGCAGCAGGCCCAGAAATCCATAGCAATTAAAAGGCAAAAAAAGTTAAATATAGAATTTGTACATCTATTGTACATTATAATCAAAGATCCCATCTTGTTAACAAATCATTAATTATTCCTTATCACTAACAACCCTGTGAAGTAGTAGGTAAGTGCTGGGACATTACTAGGCCATTGAAATGCAAATTTGAGGCAACAGTTGCCAACCATCATTTATGTATCTGTAAATGCAAAATGGAGTTAGTTGTGTTTACCGCACAGAGTCAGAGTTTCGCTTTTTGAGGCATGGTCCAGTTCTGTTTGAAACCTGTCTCTTTTCAGTAGCTAAATGATTACCTAGCCTATATGGCCTTTTCCTAAGATCTATACAGCTATGATAAAAGTACTTCTCAGAAAGAAGAAACAAAATAGAGAACAATTTCTTGGTCAGTCTCTCAAAACTGATAATACTCTAATAACTCAATTCAAAAAGTATTTGCAGAACATAACTGGCTCATTATAAAGGACCGAGTGGAAAATGAAATTTTAGTGATTTGAAAGTTCTGACTTATTAGATAGCATCTTAGAATTATAATGATAAATTATTTCTTCTGGGCCAGTTATCAGTTTATAGCATCTCAGCTCCAAGTCTATCATCCCTCCCTGCTTTGCAGCATTGGAGCTGGACTCTGTACAAACATCTCCTTTGCTGGCTGGCAGAATGTTAAGCTTTGTCAATAGAGGTCAACAGAGGGATCCTGCAGGAGGAAAGACACTTCCCTCCAAAGCAGCTCTGTCTTGCCCAAGCCTGGGGAAATGACAGGCTGCCTCTATAGATCAGCTTGGACCATCATCACATGCCCTCCCGCAGCAGTAGGGCATGTCAGAGCCACCCCAGCCCCATCCCGCCAAGAACTCGGGGACTAGCTCCAGGCTGCTCACAGGCAACAGCAGCCCCTTCTCTACTGGCAGGTTTCCTCAGCACCCACAGGCTGGGTGTCTCCTTAGTAGCCACAGAATGGGAGAAAAATATTCATTTCACACACTCTTTTCACATGTGGAAAAGTTTCTCTAGATGAAGCCAAGGGCAGACTCACAGTAGAGTACGCCCAACGACTTTCTAAAGTCTTAAACCAATTTACACTCCACAGTAAGTGTAGAAGAGTTGTAAGTGCTCCAGATCCTCACCAGAATTTGAGAATGTCAGACTTCGAGTTTTCAGTTTGGTAGATGAGAAATGATAGTTTATTTTGCTTTTAATTTGCATGTCCCTGACAACAAGGCTTAGCATCTTGTCAGAGGTTTATCAGCCATTCTTATTTCCTTTCTGTGAAGTGCTTTGTTGACCTCTACCCATTTTTCTGCTCTGCATTTGTCTTTTTCTAAGATTTAAAAAAAATATGAATGTGTTTAACTATCTCATCAGTTACCTATGTTATAAGTACCATATACCTCTTTGTGGCTTTACTTTGCACTTTTAAAAAGGTATTTTTGATTATAGAAGTTTGCAATTTTAATGAAACAGAATTAATCCATCTTCTTTATTGTTTGGTTGGGCTTCTGTCACATGTTTACAGAATCATTCCCCATCCCAAGGTCATGTTTTCCTGTATCATCTTTTTTTAAAGTATTATGGTTTTAGCTTTCATATTTAAGTCTTTAAATCCACATAGAATTGATTTTTTTTTTTTACTTTGATGGTTATTAGGGATCCAATTTCATTATTCTTCCTCATGGATAGCCAATGGTAACTATACTATTTATCAAAAATTCTATGCTTTATTTCACTGAACTATAGTGGTGATATACAATGCTACATCTATATAGAATCAAATTCCGTTGTATATATGAACCATTTCTGTGCTATCTATTCTGTTCTATGGATCTGTCCTACACCAAAACGATATTGCATTAAATACTATAAGTATATAATAAATTTTGATATAAGGTAAGGGAAATCCCTCCACCTTCTTCTTTAGAAGTATCATGGCTTTTCTTAGGCCATTGCTTTTTCATATAAATTTGAGAATCAGCTTGTCAAGTTCAATAACAAAAACAACAACAAAGATCTTACTGACGTTTTGTTTGGAATGGTATTGAATTTATGAAAATTGGTATCTTATGATATTGAGCAGTCCTATTCAGAAAAGTGTATATCTCTTTCTTTAGATCTTTAAAAACTCTTTCAATAAAATAATTTTTTTCTATAAAAGTCTTGCATATTCTTTGATAAGTTAATGCCTAGGTATTTTATTTATATTTTTGAGTACTTTATAGGTTGACTTTTTTAAATAGTTACATATGTCGAAGTGTTATACATGAGTATTAAATGAGTTAATATTTGTAAAGTGCCTAAAATAGTGAAGTATATATGTGTTTATTGAATAAAACAAAAAAAAAATCATGCATTCCATTTATCTCTGGTATGTTAATTTTAGAATAACTTTGACTAGCTATTAAAAGAATATTGAGTTTATTGTTTGTGTGAGATTTATATATTAATTTGAGAACTAACTGAGATATTTACCACATGAAATCATCTTATGCATCTAAGAACTACATGCTTTATTTACTCAAACATTATTTCATTTCTCTCAGTAACATATTATAGCTTCTTCCGTATTTCTTAAGTTTAGTCTTAGCTGTGGGACTTCCTTTGGTTGCCATAGTTACTGAGATTTTTAAAATATCTTATTTTAAAAATATAAACATTTATCATCTTATTTTAGTAATACAAATATTCACTCACTGTAAAAAAATCTTTCCAACTAAGTGTTTCTAGTAAATTTTTCCTCTCCCCTAATTCCTTTAACTATTGGGTAAACTGAGTTATTTTTTGGCATCTACATTCCTTCTATGGTAAACTGAGATGCAGTCTTATTGTTTTTTTTTGTTTTGTTTTGTTTTTTTTAACTGTGCTGTCTTTTTCTTCCTGGTTTTTCGGGTCTTTGAAGAGTCTTCTAAAAAATGATTGTCTATATTTTTCTGTTTGTTCACTTGCACATGGAAAAGCTACTGATTTTTGAGTATTTGTCTTGCTGAGTGGCCATCTGGATACCCTTGAGTGATACGATCTATCTCAGGTTTTAAAAGCATCACTACCACAGCTACTATGTTAAAAATCCACTATAAAAGAGAGAAGGGTAGAAGCTGGAAGGCTTATCAGTAACCTGGCAAGGGGGCCAACCAGAGTAATAATAGTAAAGGTGGTAACAAGTAGCTGAATTTATACATTTTGAAGTTAGAGCCATTAAGATTTTCTGTTGGATTAGATGTTGTGTGTGAGAGGAAGAGAGGAATTAGGGAAAACGTTTAGAAACTGGAAATAATGATCATCAGTTGAGATGGGGAAGGCCAGAAATAGAAAAAGGTTTCTGAGGGAAAACCAAGAATTTCAATTACCACTGAATTATTGAATTTTTAAAGGATACATAATTCTAGTTTCTCGAGTTTTTGGTGTGTTTGTGTTTTGTTTTGTTTTGTTTTTGAGTCTAGCCCTGTCTGTGGCTATTTCTTTTGCAGATACAGTGTGATGCCAAACTTCAAGTTCTGAAACACACAAAAGTTAGTGTTACTGTACTTGAAGTAAGTGTTAAGAGCCCAAGACAGCCATGAGCCATCTCTATGGAGCCCCCAGGCACTACAGAACATAATTTGAAAACCAAAAGTATAAGGAAGGAACTCTGTATTTATCGATTTCATACAGGTCTTCATTTCATTCAGATCCTCTAGTGGACTTGGCTTCTGGCAGCTCCCAGTTGAATCAGTCAGCACCAAGTTCACCAGCACTTACAGCAGAATCATGGAGACCAAAGCGTAAAGAAATAAAATGACTTAGACACCCTACCATTCAACAGAGTCTTGGAAACTGTTTTCTAAGGACACGTCGGGGAATCTACAACAAAGTTTTCCACAAAATGCTTCTGTTCACTTGTTACTGAACAGCTTTCTGAGAATCATCAAACGTTCTGTAGCTTTTAGAGGGATTCGACTTGATGTTCGCTATTGTTTCTTTCTGATATAAAATTGTTTGACCTTATAGAATTATATACGTTAATCAGAGTGACCCCAGAGCACACATATATTAAGACAAATTCAAAGGAAACATTCTGCAGAGCCGTCAGACCCAGGTCATTTAAAACCAGGAAATAGGAATGTCCTATGCCAAAAAAAAGGGGCGGGGGGCAGGGTTTGACACTGGCAATATAATGTTAACACTTGTCATTGAATCTGCCATACTCAGGCAACCTGGAAACAAGAAATCAAGGAAATTAAAAACTGAACTAAAATTGAAAATCGAATCAGGGTAACTAAATATATACATTAGATGGTTTGCAGAGTTTCATACCAATGCTTCATTACATTCTAGACCTTTTAAAAAATTGTTATAATGCCTTTGTACTACATTCTTATAAGATGTAGATCTCAAACTACCACAAATGTCATAGTGAGCTAAATTCAACATAAGCCCATAAAGCTGGATATGTGTAGAGAATGAGTTATAAAGAAACAACTGTAGCCTGGTTAAGTTGATATAAGGTGGCTGTAAAGAGGGATGGCAGAAAAATAAAGATACTCAGCTTCAAACATAAGGCATAGGTGTGAACTACTGGAACCTATGAAAGCAAACAGAACAACTGGCATAGAGCAAAGAAAATAAGATAGGCAAGTTCAAGTGGCAGCAATAAACACGAGCACTGTATAGTTACAATAATAAATCACATTAATAACTTCATAGAATCCTATAATTTTATATGGAAGTGGCCTTAGACATAATCTCTTCCAACTTTCTTGTTTTATGGAAGAGGAACCCGAGACCTATAAGTGTAATGAATTAACAACAAATGATTGCAAATAAAAGTTATTCTTGGAGAACAAGGCTTGGATTACATCACCAGTTAGGGTCTATAATGCAAGTGTCAGATCGCTGTTAAAAATGATAAAGCTGTTATACAACATAAATTATTTACAAGTAAAAACAAAAGAGTAGTGAAAATTTCCATTTGATCTGAGTTTAGTATGTTGTTGTGGTTAAAATGAGAAACAAGGTAATAAACACAAATTCACCCAATTACAAATATGTAATTACAAAAAAATTTAGTACATTTTTAGTATATTTTTACACAAATCCTCTAGGAACTAATGTGCTTTACCACACAGAGTGGGGATAAGTATGTGCTTCCTCGGCTTTGGAAGAAAAATGCGTCTGATTCAAATCCTTTATAAGAAAGATAACCTTAAGGACGTTACTTAATTTTTCTGAGTATCAGTTCACTCATATTAAATACTGACAGTAATACTTAGCTTCTAAGGTTCTTAGGAAGATTTTAAAAAGCTGTATATACACCTATACATCTCCTCATAGATAGCAGATACTTTTAAAAGAGCTATTTCCTGTCCTTATTCTATAAACATTTCTAGTAACAATAATAAATACTATCATTCAACTAACACTTACATATCAGGCACTTTTATAAGTGCTTTACATACACTAATTTACTTAATCCTCACAATAACGCTGTGAGGTAGGTGCTACTATTATTCCTATTTTTAGTTAAAGGAACTGAGCCACAAAGCATTAAGGCCACGCAGCTACTGAGTGGTGATGTCAAGATTGAAACCCAAGCAGTCCAGAAAAATGAAATTACAAGAAAGAGGTTGAGGTCTCTGAAGAATGAATTCTGAGAATAATATGTGTCATTTGTTCACTCTGATTAGGTCCCATTACCTCTTCCATTTTAAAATACAAAGAAAATTACAATTTGTGCATTAGGGTAGTTTAAATGACAAGAACTACCATAGAACACGTAATTAAAATAACTGAAGGATTCCATATTCTGTTGTGTTTCTTCTCTACTCTGGCTATAAATGAAAATTACATATGAAGTTTTAAAAATATCATAGATACCCAAATTCCACCCCCACCCCGCTTTCTGAATAGGAAGTGCAGGCTAATGCACAGACACAAGTATTTCTAAAACACTCTGCATATGATTTTCGTGCATAGCCAGAGTGAAGGATAACAGTTTTAAACATAGAAGGTGTAATGGCAGGGCATGTCAAGTGGCATCTGAACCAGGATGACTTTCAAAGGTAAAATTACAAATGAGAAGTGGTGACAAAGAACGCGGAATGCTGAGTTAGTGCAATGAGAATGAATGAATGAGGTAGATTCTAGAGTAAGAAGCCAGACAGGCAGGATTACATACCAGTGCCAGGAAAGCCAGGTTAAAAAAATGAGGGAAAACAAACGGAAATGCAATCTCATGGCTCCCATAGCAGCTCAGCAACACAATCTGATGACTTGTTTGTAAACAGTGAAAATACACATTCTTTTGTCATTTCATATCCTTGCAAAGAGCATGATGCTTTCCTCATTGTTGCTGCACTGTTTATACCTTGGGATTACCACTAGTTTTGTTATTACTTGCAATTCATTGACTTTATCAGCAAGTCCTAATCTTGCTGATAAAACATTTGAGATTTGGCTTAACCTTCTTACCTTAAAATTAAAAAAATAAATTCATTATAAAATCATCCTCAACCAGCATTAACATTAATTCAATAAAATATGCATGGTTAGAAAGAAAGTACATGAAGTATTTGGGGAATCATTTTCATGACGGCAGACTACAACAAAATAAAGCCCAACATAGCACCAGAACAAAATAAAACTCTAAATACAGGTTTTATAGAAATAAAATATTCCTTAAGTCGAATCTAACTGAGGCTTCTATTTGGTGATATTATAGCTGAATTAATAAAGAGGGATATAACTCTCTATACTTTAAAAAAAAATCATAATAACAGAGAAGCAATTTATTCTAACAAGCTCTTGGAGTTCTTATCCATTTTTATTTTAATGACTATCTTTTGAGAATTGAATGGAATCTATAGATCTTTTTCCCAGAACAGAAACACAAATGCACATAAAGATAGCATTTTCCATGTAACATCGGTGAGCTCATACACCTTGCTTAGCTGAAGAACCCTGATGTCATTGCATTTCTAAAGGCCCACTGTGGGGAAAAATTCATTTTCTCTAAATATTTCACATCACAAATACAAGCCATTTCTTCAGTACCAAGACGTGGATTTTGTACATGTTTATATCTCCACGGCACCAGCACATCCCTAAACGAATGATCAACAGATGCTCATGTTTAAAGGTGGCCCAGGACTTGCCGGTTTGCTTCCTCTTTTTTTTGCAGCACCACTTCTGAATCTTTCTTATTTGTTGCACAAGAAGACTGTGTGGAATGGTGAAAATATGCTGATTTAGGGCTGGAAGATAAATGTTCAAGTCCGGGCTCGATACTTTTCGCAGTATGACCTTAAAACACTTAACCTGTGCCCTATTTATTGTCTGCAGAAAGAAAGTTTAACCAAATTTCACAAAGCTTTAGTGCATACTGGGGAAAGTCGGTTCCCCCATCCGATAAACGGGAATAGTAAGAGTACTTATTTGATATGTTTAGAAGATTAAATAAGATAATACAGGTAAAGTACATAGTAAAATGCCTGGCACAGAGTAAGTGCTCAATAACTAACTATTTTTCATGTCCCTTGTGCTAGGTGTTGGATAAAATATCTATCTTGCAGGGTAACAAGAGATATGTATGGAGTTGGAATAAAAACCATGTTAAATAAATGGCAGTTCCTCTCTCATTTCTGTTGATAGAAGGGGAAACTGGGACACACATAAGTTAGTAACATGCTGAGTGGAAGCCTGGAGAGGCTGCCCATCTCCTGCCCTCCACGACCTAATGCACTCACGCCCTCAAGCTCAGGGGAGTGTTAGTATATAGTGGCTGATAAGTCTCAGCTGAGCTCCTCTGTGGGATTTTGCCTTAGTTGAAGAGAACTACCTCACCCAAGGTCACACCTCTTCTCAGGGCACCAGTGACTTGAATCCAATGACTGACTGAAGTGGGGATATAAAGGCCGAGCTCTTAGCCCCAATTCAGGACAAGTCTGAAGGGTCATCCCGGCTCCAGAGTTCCCTGAGATCAGCTGAAGCATTCTAGGCAATTGAAATGCAATTCAACTTCTCCCCCTGCCCAATCTTGCTTCTTTCACTCCCCTAAAAGTATTGATCTTGAGAACACGCCTGCATACAAATCTGTCTCAGAGCCTGCTGCCTAGGGAAATGACTTATGACACTTGCCCAAAGTCAAAAAGCTAATGAGAGATCAAAATGGGATTTACTACAGATGTGCCAGCATAATTCCACAATTATGAAATGAGCAGAAGAGACCAAATGAAAGACTGAACCAAAAGACCCATAAGGTAACATTATAAATAATATCCTAAAATATTCTAATGTCATGTTTTGTGGATCCACATAAAAATGAAGAATCTCTACTAAAGCTGGGCTGATGTGAAACAAGAGAGCGTCCATTCCCACGTGGAGAAGAGAAGGGAAGGTTATGAGGAAGGCGGCTTTCTATCTCACTTCAGAAGCAGAGACTAATGGGACAAAAAGGCGTTTTAAAAACAGAGTAGTTCCCACCTTTTATTTTACACCAGAGGAAACTGCAACCTAGAGGGGTACTTCACTTACGAAGGGCACAAAGTAATAGAGTGGCCTAGTCCAGGCCTCTTCACCAGAGTCCTTCAGCTTTGTCTTCAATATGTGATTCTGACGTTTTATGTAAAGTATAACACCCACGAAAGATTCATATATATTTACTTCTAAGTTTAAAATGTATTATAAAACTAAATATGACTTTTGAATGAAGCGTTAGTGTCACTCTTGGCTCCCATCAGTGTGGATAGGAATTTGACTAGGTTATGAGTTTTCACAGAACAGTTTTATGAAGAAGCTTAGAATTCACTATCTGTAGCTCTAACTACATTAGCAGTTAAAGTTCATCAAACATTGCATCTTAATTGCCTTATCTCAAAATGAGGATACTAATTATCTCATTCAATAGGATACCTTAAAGACTAAATATTTAATGGTACCGATGCAGTCTAAATGCCACATAAAGAAATAACATGACAATATACATGGCAACTTCTAACAGGTTAACATTATAACTGGTTAATTTTATACATATCTGATTGAAAAGAGCCTAAGTAAGACAGAGAACATTTAGACATCTGTTTCCAATCAGGAGAGCAAGATTTAATCTGATAATTATACATTTACTGAAAACATCCCAATTCAAATAAGAAAGGTCTTGCAAATCTCTATCATAGGCAAATTTACCAAGAAACCTAAGACCTTTGATGAAAGGGTAATGGAATGGAAGTTAAAAGCAAATTCATCATTACCTTTATAATGTTTTATAATTATTAAAATAAAACATGGCAGCCATAATAAATGAGGAAAATATCAAGGACATTTTACACATTTTAAACTAATAGGTACTAACTATATTACTCATTTTTCTATAATATTTGCTTGCTAGAAAACTTTCAACATCTGTCTTTTAGTTCAATGAAATAATCATAAATATGATTTGCTAAGAAGCATTAACTTTTGCCCTTTGCACATCTAGTCTTTTATGCAAAATACTCAAAAGAGCAAACTTGGTTCTAAAACACTTAAATATTTAAAATGTTTGGGTATATTACATTTACTTTGCTTGGAAAAGCTAAGGAGGCCCCATGCAAAAGCCCCTCCTCATAGCACAGCTTGGCCCAGGGGTTCTCTCGTGCCAGAAATAAGCTTTAGGACCCCTTTACATGTGGTTTAGCTCCCTGTCTTTTAACAAACTAAAAGAGCAGTCCTAAGACTTCATTTCTTTTATCAATTCCCAAGGCTTCTTTGAAAAATCTCTATTTCTAGTCTGCCATAGCTTTTTAAATCCCTCTTTTCTCTTAACCCAGTTTTTCTTTTTCTAGTTACAGTAGTGAGAATTTGCAGATGAAATTATTACAGTTAAAAGAAAAGACATACAGAAGCAAATGTGTGAATATTAGAATTTTATGTAAAGATCAATTGTGGTTAGAAAAGGGATGATAATAGTACTAGTCTAGCTAACTAAGATAATATGGTATAAGCTAATCTGCCTAGCAACCAGCCAATGGTTTGGGTGGAATAGTCACCAATTGATTATTTTATAATGTATATTGATAGATAAATACTTATACTAAGCTAGGGGAAAATTCCAGAGAAACAGCATTTATGTTCACTTTCCATGCAGAAAAATACAGAAAAACACTGTTCAGAACATATTGGACTAAATTTGTGGTCTTCAAAATAATTGACCTCCTTCAAATGGGAGCATCTTAAGACTTTTCAAGGAATAGTTTAAAAAGCACAAATAGTTTTAATGCACAGTTTAAAGAAATTAACTTCTGGATGCTAAATATGGAAATGACCACCTTCCCTAAAACTGTGAGAATAGAAATTATCTCTTTTCAAGGAAAATCATCAAAGATGTAAGATTTCTGACTTTTAAAAGAAAGTTTGTCATGTATTTTTTAAAAAATGAATGATAACAGATATCAAATAGTTATGATAAATATTCTATGGAATATATTAAAAAGGACAATAGTTTAATTCTAAATGTTAAAATTCACACTATCCTCAGAGGCATGGGTTTTCAGGTCACAAGCAACTTGAGTTCAAATTTAAGTTTTACCATTTTTTGGCTGAGCCAATTTGAAGAAATTTTATTTTCTATTTTGAAGATCATATGAGCGGATACAAAAGAAAGTGCTTTTTTAAATTATAAAGTGATAGCACAGGTTCATCATTAAGCCCTTTTCATCTAGGAACCACTGAAAAGTCACAGTTTTACATAATGGTCAAAAGCATGAGCCCAGTAGACTGTGCTGAGACTTTCCTAGAAGTAATGTCATGGCCAGGTTAATTAAACCCTCTGTGCCCCACTGGCCTTACGTGTCAAATGGAGATAACTGAGATACTCACGTTATAGGGCTATTATGAGGAGGAAGTGAGTTAATCCATGGAAAGAGCTTAAAATTGTGCTCAAAAAATTAGTTGCTTTATTATTATTGGTGGTGGTATTGTTAATACTATTCTCTGATTCTCAATGTAAAATAGAGATCGAGAGATTACTCATGCGAATGAATATTGTTGCATTAAGAGCCAACACGAAGGGCTGCTGAGTCTATAATAGGACTTTAACAATAAAAGCCACTAATAGAGCTCCTTGGTTTCACAGCAAAAGTATGTGACAATGATCCAGTGAAGTTCTCTGCTGTAAGAGAACTACCAAAGTAACATGTATCTTCTTCCTTTTCTTAAAGGCCCAAAACCTAAAAGAACATATTGCAATTTGTTCTCCAAAGAATACCATGTGATGTATTCACCATAGGATTATATCTGGTCCTTAAGATGACACAGTGTTAGAAGTAATTTTGCAATATGGCAGAACATTTGACCTTATGTAAAGGAGTTCTGACACGGAAGTACCAAAAGACATCTTTATAAAATATCCTTACCTATTATTAACATACCAAACACAGAACTGAAGCAATGTGACACAAGCCCTTTGAGCTCTACTTGTAATTTTTTCATCATTTTAAAACTATTATTGGAATATTTTTAAAATTAGAGGTAATTCATAATTCCTCATTCATACTCTTTAAAATACATATATTTTAAAGAAAAAATTAGTGTTCCACCTCTACCCCTGACTTTTCAAATGACGTTCAGAATAAGCTGCATAATTTTTCAGGAATTATTTTATGTTATAAGTGTTAACTTGAAGTCAGTTTTCATAAATTTTGGCTAAAACACTAACCAAAATGTGAAAACACAAAGCTCAAAAAAGTTAGTTTAAGAAAAGCATTTAAAACACCACGTTTTAACTTTTAAAAAGAAGTTCAGGTAACTATAACATAGTTATAATGTGTCAGACAGACACATTATATACTGTTTTCTAGCTTCATTTAAGCAATGTATTTGAGTTAAAACTCAGGATATGTTCAATAGTCTTAGATTTTTGTTAACAAATAACATGTATTGAGAAGCAATAGATCAACATTAGGAATTTTTAAACTTACAAGTATGTCTGGCCAGTGAGTAGTTGGATCCACCACTAGTCAAACCAAATCCCTCAGGAATTTGACTAGAGCTTCGAGGTCTGGTCAACAGTTTAGGAGGTTCAATTTCAGCACCAAATTCAGCTCCTATTACTCCTAGTAGAACAATAGCAGTGGCTTGTTTCCGTCTTTCCTCATAAGATGTGGAAATTTTTTTCATTTGTGGGACATTTGCTAAGCAACCTGAAAACCAAAAACATAAGAATATAAATTAAAAGAATATCAATATAAAAAAGACATGTGATTATAAAAACATTCAAGATTGCTCATTCAGGAAAGAATAGTCTTTTCAACAAATGTCACTGGGACTACTGGTTATCCACATGCAAAGGAATGAATCTGGATTTCTACCTCTGACCATGCAAAAAATCAACTCAAAATGGATCACAGCCCTAAATATGAGCTAAAACTAAAGAACTTGCATGAGAAAATATAAATGCATTTTTTCATGATCATCAGGCAATATTTCTTAAATATGATACCAAAAGAACAAGTAAGTTAAAAATATTTTTAAGTAGACTTCATCAATACTAAAAACTTTTATACTTCAAATGATAGGTATTAAGAGAATAAAGATAACATATAGACTGAGAGAAAATATTGTCAATCATACAACACTAAGGGATTGTATCCAGAATATATCTTACAATTCAATAGGAAAACCCAACTTTTAAAATGGGCAAACAATTTGAATAGATAATTCTTCAAAGATATATAAATGGCCAATACACACATTAAAAGATGCTCAATATCACTGGTCATTAGGAAAACGTAAATCAAAACCACAATGAGATACTACTTCATATCCACTGGAATAGCTGTAATTTTTAAAAAACAGACCATAAATAACATGTGTTGTCAAAATAATACAGAAATTGAAACCCTCATTGCTGCTAGGAATGTAAAATGGTATAACTACTTTGGAAAACAGATTGGGAGTTCCTCAAAAGTTAAACATAGAATTACATATGGCCTAGCAATTCCACTCCTGGGTCTCTACCCAAGAGAAACGCAAACGAATGTCCAATCAAGGACTTGTACATGCATATACACACCAGCATTGTTCATAACAGCCAAGAAGTGAAACGACTCGAATGTCCATCAACTGATGAATGGATAAACACAATGTGGTATATCCATTAATAAAATACTATTAAGCAGTTAAAAAAATGACGTGCTGATACATACTGCAGTGTGGATAACCTTGAAGACATTATGCTAAGAGAAAAGTCCTCACAAAGGGCCATATAGTGTATGACTCCGTTTACATGGAATGTCCAGAACAGGTAAATCTATGTAGACAGAAAGTAGACTAGCGATCGCCTAGAGCTGAGATGGAGGTTAAATGGTTAATGATGGCTAATGAGTTATTAGATTTCTGAGGTAATGAAATATTCTAAAACCAGATTATGGTTATATCTGCACAACTCCAACAATACTAAGAATCACTAAATTCTACATTTTAAAAGGACAGATTTTATGAAATATAAATTATATCTCAATAAATCTCTTTTTACAAAAGAATTGCTCATTAGCTCATTTATTATTTTGCTCACTAATTTAACAAATATTTATTGAGCATCTACTTTGGGCCAGTGAGTTACAAACATAAAAATAAATAGTCCAGGTTCTTAAGAAACTCACTAATGCATGAAAAAAGCCTGTTCACAAAGGCAAAAATTCTGAATTTAAGACTCAAAGGATAAGTAGGAGTTTGCCAGACAGTAAGAGGGATGGGCAATAAGAGAAGGCAAAGGATGAGAATTTCATCCGGATGAACCAGACGTAGAAGTGCAAACAGGCATTTAAAGAAGTATTTATAACCTGGGCAAAGCTCACCATAACTTCATATTCAAAAGGGATACCAACATGTACCCAAAACATAATGTAAAACAATTTTAAATCTTCATTAAAGTATCAATAAATAGGAGGTAATTAGAGGAATTACATTCCTAACATATAACACTATTTAAAGCTTTTTTTTGCTAATCTTTCTCTCAGTCAAGAATACACCTCATTCATGCTCCCCAAATTCTAAGACTTAGTCCTTTGCTCAGTCCTACCCACTTTCTAGTTCTACTTCTTTCTATAAATGGCCTACCTTTTAATTTTTGTTTGGTATTTATTATGCAATATTACAAACATCCAAAGAATACCATGATATACATGTACACGATCAACTTTATATAATTTTAATGTTTTTCCATAGGTGATGAATTTCAGAAATTTTAAAAATTAACTAATGTAAATATAAATGAAGTCTACTATGGATTGTGTCTTGACCTTACTACCCCTTCTTCATGTTCCAGAGAGCACCACGATCCTGACCTTATCAAATGTTTTTTATCTATTATATAACCATATCAGTGTTATCTGAAATGTTATATATTTTCTGTCCTTTAACTATGCTTGCATTACTGGGATAAACTCTGGATGGATGGATGGATAGACGGACAGACGGATGGATGGATGGAAGGATGAATGGATGAATGGACAGATGGATGGATGAATGGATGTTGATTGATCGATTGGTAGGCAGGTAGATAAACAGACCAATACACAGACTCTGAACTAAATTTGCTAATAGAGTTTTTTACATTTATGTTCATAGATGAGATTGGACTATAATTTTTTCATGTACTATTCTTGCTGGGTCTTAGTAGCAATATGATAAAAGCCTCAAAAATTGGGTTAAGTAACTTTCTCTTTCTAGTTTTTTGAAAAGTTAAAGGATTCTTGACGTTTGATGAAACTTTCCTCTACAATTATCAAGGCCTGTGTCTTAGGACACTCTTCCTGGAGTCAGCGGGCAGGGTACGAAGGTGTGGGGGAGGAGCAGGGTGGAGGGAAAAAATATTTTAAATTATGAATTCATTTTTTGTAATAGTTACTTATTTAGTCTGATTTTCCATTTCTAGAGTCACTTCTGACAGCTTATAGTTTTAAAACAATTATATATGTCATCTAAGTTTTTAAATTTATATTGATGTGAAGTTTACAATATTCTCTATGATTAAAAAACCTCAATTCTATCAGTTGCTACAAAGAGATTATAATCCCTTTATTTGTGCCTTTTCTTCTATTATTTTTCATGCTTTTCTTGATCAATTTTGCTAGAAATATATATTTTTTTCAAATTTTCCTAAAACTTTGGTTTTGATTTTATTGTTGTACTGCTTTCTATTTCACTAATTTCTGATGTTATTTTTACTGTTTCTTCTTCCCTTTTCTTTAGGTTTTCTATTTTTTCTCTTTGTTTTGTTTTTAGGTTGAACATAACTCACTTTCATTGTTTTCAGTTACGGTTAACACTGTCTGTCGCATAGTTAAGATCCATTTTCTTCTTCTCCTTTTATAATACCACCTCAATTTTAACTGAGGAGCAATGTACTCATATCCTTTCAATGTCCTTCCAGGAACTGAGGAAGCCATAGCCTATCTCCTGGCTTTAGGCTTTACTCATGATATATTTTAAGTCCTCTCTGCTCACAGGAGCCAAAAGCCTGCTTCTGGAAAGCAGCTAATGGTTTCAGCCCAGATCATTGAATTTTATTCCATTACTTGTCCACAGAGATATCTATCTTTCCTGAGCCTAGTTATGTCTCTTTGGTTTTCTATTTGTACAATTTATCCATCATACCTATATATTTGGTACAGAGGGATTTAAAAAGTGAACTTCTGGAGCCATCTTGATTGGAGGTCAGCTTTCTGCTCTAATATTAATCCATCCAGCTTTTCTGGCCTCTTTCAGTACACTGCTCTACGCATTAATTAAATCAATACAAAAAAGGGCCACCAGAGCTCAGTATGCCAACTAAGAAATTAGCAGCAGGGGGCTGTGAATACTTTTAGATGTTTTGTTTTATTTTGTCTCTTGTTCTTCTGCCTTGTCATTCTATACTGTTGGAGGTGAGGTAGGGGAATAACAACAGGGGAGGCTGCATGGGTACCAATACACAAGAGGCCTTTGTATGGCAAGCTGAGGACTTTAACGTTTGGTTAATAGAAAGCCATTGAACAATTGTGTATGAGGTGATGACATCGGATTCATTCATCGTTGATAAGATCATGACGGTTGCAGTCTGGAAGACAGACTGTGGAGGAAAACAAGACTGGTGTCAGGTAGAACCAAAAGGTAACTCATGCAATGATCAAGTGGAAAATAGTACCAGTGATGGTAGACGGCATTCATTCCATAAGTTGGTCATTCGGCATATCAAAGCTGAACATCTAGTATGCACATGGCATTATGCTAATATAAATTAATGAATTAATATGAATTAATTGGAATGAGAAAAGCAAAGTCCTTGTCTTTACTGAACTTAAAGGCTACTAAACAGAAATTGGAATTGTAAAGGTTACAAAATCAATGAGAATTTTATGGACTGAGAGAACAGTATATTTAGAAGTAAGAAACCAAAGCATGAAAGAATTTGTTGATTTCTATTTTAAGGATAGGTAACTGGGCTGGAACTCTATGAATCAAGAAGATAATGGCAGAAAATGAGGTAAGAGGCAAGAAAGGGCCAGGTCATAGATGGCTCTCATGGTCATATTTACCATTTACAATTTGTATCCTTTGAACATTGGAAGATACTCAAGATAGGGTTTAAGTCACAGAGTAGATTTAGGGTTTTAGAAAATCATTCTGAGACGTATGAAGAATGCTGGAATTGAAGTGATCAATTAAGAGGGGATTGTACAAAGCAAAGTGAAAGATCAAGGTTGGCTTGGTGCTGGAATGTTAAACCGGAGTTGCAGAGAAGTGAACAGCTTCGAGATCAACAGTGAGGTCTGGGTAGTTGATGGCAACACTGCAGAAAGATTTCAGATGTCCTGCCCTTAATTCTTTTAAAAATCCTAATGGACTACGACAAAAGTAAAACAAAACAAAACCGTTGTCAGAGAGGTATGGCCTTTCCAGAAGCTGAATTAAAAAACCCATAGAGCTCAAAGTTTTTTAGAATACACTTTACGTTCCATTTATTCAGCTGTGCTGAACTGCAGAGTAGAATGTAGGCAAGAAGACCTACTCGAGTCTAAGAAATGGAACTGGTAGGATACTGTAAAGAATTTAAAAGTTGGAAAGGAATAATTAAGTGAAAAAGCGGCATAAAGTACTTAAGGAAAATGAGGGGTGGTTATCTAGAAAACTAAGGTGGTAAAATCAAAGAATATTTACTGTTTATTTGGATTCCAAGAAAAGTTTGGTGCAACTGAATACAAAAAAGATTGGCTGCTGTTGCAGCTGTAGTTTCCTAGGTTCTGCATGTCACACTTTATTGTTGAAAAAAAGTTAGTTCTGGGAATTTGCCATTAGTTTTTAAACAGTGTATAGAAAGATAAAACTAAAATGAGTCCACAGAGAACAGATTCATCTTTAACAATATTCTACTTCCTTCATATAAAATGTTATTACCCATTTTCCTAATTTAATTTTTGTAGAGTATATTTCAAATTACTGCTTTACAATGACACCCTTCTAATGTTATAAAATTACTTTATAACTTCCAGGGTCAGAATAAGTCATATTTTATAACTTAAAATTTCTTATAAATAGCCTCAAAATGTTTGAAAATATTTAGGTAACATAAGAAATATCTTCTAATTTGATACCATAGTATACATTTCTGTCTCTTCATGGATTTTTTCCTAGTTTTTTAAAGACAAAAAAGAAATGTTAGTAAAAGTATTAGTGTGTTATATGGGATTATAGATTCAAAATATGACACCGATTTGTGATAGTTTATAGTAATTAAAGGGGGAAAGAAGCCCTGAAAGCTCAACCATACTAAGAAAAAAAAAAATCAATAATCACTGCCTGTGTATTTAGGATGAAAATGGACCCGAATTTTGGGCAAAGTGATATTTAACAATTTGATAATCTATATCTCAGTACATGCATTTAAACACAACTTTATTTACATACAAGAAGAGCCACAAGGGGTAAGAGCTCTGTGCCACTGTATCTAGATTCCCCTAGTATTTATTTTACTCTTTACATAGTATTCCTGAAACAGGAAGCAAGCCAGGCTCCCCTCCCCCCACGCCTCAACAAGAGCATGCTCCATAACAATAGTTCAAAGGAAAGCTCTATTCTGCACTTGCACTGATTGTTCTGTCAGCTGACCTCTGCAGAAGGGAATTGCTAACCGCTGCCTTGCTCCTTAGCTGACAAATGAATGATCGCAGCTCCATCTATTTTCACTATGGCTGCCTCTAGCCCAGGTGCTCAGACAGAGAGCCCGGTGTGACATCTTAGATCAAGATGAATTGGCACAAACTCCTGATCCAAGATTGTTTTATACCATTTAATTTAGTTTCTTCCCCTGCTTGGATGAGCACAGCTCTGGTTATGGATTTCTATTCTAATGTACTGAAGCAGGCCCTGAAAGAAGCCAATGAAGCAGCTGCTGGAGCAAGGGACTGCAGGGATACTGATCAATAGGCAAGGCATTGACCCCAGCCGTTCAGCCTCTGCAACGGCCACTGCTTGAAGGGGGAGGGGGCACAGAGGCACACATGGGCTGCTTCCAGTAGGAAATTAAACAACAGGGGCATGTGAGAGCTCCGCCTCTGCCCTGGTCCCCCACCTTCTCTAGGTTCTTTGTGTTTAATTACCTCAATCTTGTCCTAACTCCCACTCCTCAGGAAAGAATTAAGACTTTAGGGAAGTTTTAATAATGCACTTGGAGACAGTTATTTGTAAATTGTATCCTTAAGCTAATAAAAAGAATCATAACAGGTGCCTTCTGCTAAGTGGCCAAAATGTGAAATCTTAATTAGCTGTCAAATACATCGCTTGGTATAATTTAAAGTTTGTCATGTGTATAGGCTCATAAAAACAGTCCGACTGGCTATGAACACTACTGATGAAATTCTGTGGTATGTAATTTTTATCATTTCTCAGATTTGAATAGATGATACCTCTTTGTTAAGGAGAGAAGTAGGAACAAGAAAAGGACCTCCTAAGAGACACAGACTGATTAGAGACACAGACTGTACATATAAGGTACAGATGTCCATTCCGACTAGTGTTCTAACAATAACGGAGCAATTTCTGATTCTTTGATTTTTCAGATTTGGAACTATTTTAAATTATTGATTTTGCCTATGTTTCCTCTTAAATAACACCAGAAATATGCAATTAGCTGCAATGTTTTCTTAGAAATAAACTGACAACCAAATGGGAGATCTTGAGATATTAAAAATAAAACAATTCTGTAAAAGTAGACCTTTCTACAGTTTCATTTGTCTCATGAAAATTTGGTATTTTTTCACAGAGACATGCCTCCATTTAATCATGCTAAAAGGTGACATGGAGATCCATTTTCTTGACAGGACGGTTGATCACCCTATCACAGTAAGAAAATTAATACCTTCAACTAGCCCTGTGTAGAAAACAGAAACTACATGCAATGGTATAGGACATAAATGCTCTACATTTTAAGTTGCAAACAAAATACTTGTTCTGTGTGAAAATATGTTTACTCATTATTGGTTTACTTTAAACAAAATATGAGCCTTTGATTTTATTAAAACTACCGTTTAATTCATGCTGTGCTCCTCAAAAGTACATAATTGTCTTTAGATTTAGCATAATTGACTCTAGATTTACGCGAACAGGAGTAAACACTTCACTTACAGCTTAACTAGAACACAGGTAAAATATTTGAGAAGTTTAAACTATTTAGAAGGCTGTGAGATATTGATTACTTCATTTAAAAAGCAGTCAGAGAGTGCAACCAAGAGGTCAAGATAAATTTAACAGTTTGAAGCACTTTACTAAATAACTCTAAAGATCATGTTAATTGGCTTTGTGCAGTTCCAGGGTAAAATTAATTTTATCCTAGCCTACAATAAAAGGATTAAAAGACATATTAAGTTCTTCAGTTTTAACTGGAATAGGAATCAATGGCTTTGAATTAAGGCTAAAGGAAGTTTTATGAGAGATGGACTACCAGCAGATACTTTAAATGTGCAATTAGCCACATGTTGGTGGAGGAGTTATTGTTTTAGGTATTAAAACCTTAGATAAGAAGAAACCACCAATCTACTACTCTGAGAATATACTTTTAAGAACTGTGTGATTTGACCCTGAAAAATTGTTGTTAAAAATTTGATTCTTTGTTTAGGATACAGTATCAGAATGCTTTTTATAGTTGACATATACATTTAAAATTTTAGTAAAAATTAATGAAATGATGTGGTTAAATTCAATCTCATTCACATCAAGATTATTACAATATTTAAAACATTTAAAACCATATCAAAAACATATATTAAGGTTTCTGAAATCAAAATATTACATTCAGATTGGTTTTAGCATACCAATTTTATGCCAGAAATTTCTGGCATTTGATAGGCTCCAAGTGACATTCACAATGATATAACTTCTGAAATTGGTATAAAGTTCAATATGCCCTAAAACACAATTTTGGAAATTCAGAAATGTATTTTTGGATTTTTATTTATTCAAAATAAGTACAAATAAAATTTTCAATGTTTTTCTTTGTTCTTTCATTGTTTAATAATGTTTGGAATGATATGGATAGGAAAATAAATTGCTTTTACTGTACGATGACTAACAGAACAAAAAATACAATTTGTATTAATAATGTATGTATCTTGCAGATTAATAAATAACTGCATCTTTCTAAGACTTTATATGAATGATTGGAAAAAGTTGCAAAAACCTAATGGGCAGCAGGTGGAAATTATCTGAAATAATAATTTGGATTAAGCTAGAAAATAGTTGCTATTGTGGTTCTTTACAACTTTAGATGCAATAAAGTGTATTTGTTAATATTAGGTTTTGATTAATTAAGAACAAAAGTAAATTTAGCAAAGTGAACTTTGTTAATATTAGCAATCTGGAAGACAAGAGAACTTTCAGAATTAAGGCATATGATTTACTATTTACAATGTCCACATATAGTTAGAACAGACTAAGCATATATACCATTCAAAGTTCTACAAATGTAAGTCAATAAGGCTACAAAAGATTTCCTTCTATTTTCAGACCAGTAAAATATTCTCCCAAATTTACATTTTTATCTATTTTGCTTTGCTCAGCTCTAAAGACATTTTAAATGCGATGTGGCATTATTAGCAGATAATTACTGTGAAAAACATATATGATTGTATATCGATTAACGACAAATTTAAAATAGTACACAACAGTGAAATATGTCAATGAAAATGTATTTTAACATATTTTTTAACATAAACAGAAGTATCTAAAAGATCTTCAAAAGCGAGTTGAATTCTAATTGTTTTTTAGATGTACTTTAATCAAAATAACTTCAATTTCCTCTGACTGACTGCTATCTAAATTGATGTCTCTGGTTGTCTAATGGAATATTAATAATTTATTTTTAAGTTATGACTCTTTAATAATCATTATATGGTACTAATCAAATATGTTAACTTAAATATGCATTTGCATTCACACATTAGGTATACCTAGTTATCATATGCAAGTATACAATATTCTAGGATACCAAGAAATTAAACCTTAGTGAGTTAGAACTATATTTTTAAGATTTTTGAATGTGTTATCTATGTTTCTAAATCATAATGAAAAAAATGTTGGCCCTCAGTGGAGGTTTCACAGTGTAAATAAATTGTTTCCACATATGTTTGTCCTGAACATTGTCCATACCTACTTACTACTCTTAGGGTTTCTTAAGATTAACCAACGTCACCATAACAAAAAATAAATTTTAAAAAATGTCAAATTTTACCAGATATGTAATAGTAATCTTCCAAATAAGCTTTGTTAATATTTAAAAATAAGCAAAACTATTTTAATATTAATTCGTTTTTAAAACAATTTGGTTTTAAAATGGTATAGTATTCTACTAATTAGATATGCTATCCAACATATCCCAGTTCTTAGTCAAATACTTTGAAGATGAATTAAATGGGACATAAAAAGGCATAGACGGTGACAATCCAATGTGAAAAAAAACTCCGAGATTTCAATATCCTTGGTGGTGAATCTGGGTTTCATAAGCTCATAAAAAGAGTCTGTGGGTATATGCCATTGTAAATGATATAATTAAGTTCCTTCTCTTGTCAAGTGCCTTCATAGGAATATTACATGTTACTTTCACTGTTGGCACAATTTAGAGCACTGAAAATCCTGCAATCTTTACAAAATATGGCCAATAAACTTTTAAGATATGGACAAAAATTAAAATTGCAGATGGTTATATGGCTGACATGTAAATTTCTGCCTGTGCACCTCAAGTAAAAAAATGAAACATGCAAGTTTCTGAATGTTCTTCTCAACTTCCTTGGGGGAAAAAAAAAGATGAACTGATTAAAAATGACAATCATGGGACACGTCAACATTTATTTCCAAACTTTCACATTAATACCAAAGTGTGTGTGTGTGTGTGTGTGTGTGTGTGTGTGTGTGTGTGTGTTTTCAGGATTCACTGTTACCAGCATAGGCGTTTCCTCCATTACATTGTTGCTTTGTAACATATCTGCCTGTGTTTTCCTCACATCTACTGACAGATATGGAAGTTGCTCCCTAAATCTCAGAGGTTTTTGCTATTTTTGTTGCTGCTGCATTATTCTCCCCTCATCTAGAAACTGAAGTAAACAAACATGCTATTAATTTGTATGTATGCTCGATAGCCCCCTGCTGGAACATAATAGGTTCTGCAAATGCAAAAGAAAAATATCTTTCTGTTGCTGATTAAGCCATTTTAAAATAATGCCTCTTGCACATATATTATGGGTGTGTGCATTTGACAAAACACATCAAAACCATTTTCCACAAAATCAGATAAAAGCAAAATAAGTGAATACTCCAAAATGATTTTTTTTCCAAAGGAAATTTAATATTATCACTATCTTGGGGGTATGTTGATTATTTTGATAATTAGAAACCTTAAACTTTGAAAGCAATTTGTATGTTTTTCAAGTACAATTGTTGTACAATTTCTTATTCTTCACATAAACAAGTTCTATACCTGTTTCCCCACAATCTTTATTATCATACTTTTTCCTTTATTCTCCACCTATATTCTCCACCGAAAGTCCATTTTTTTTCCACTTTACTTTACTTTTAGTACAAACAATTTCAATTTGGGAGAAAACTGAGATGTAAAAAAATTCCAAATATCTAAGACATCCATGTAATTGGAAATCTTGCAGTTAATAATTATTAAGAATAATGTTCAATTCTTGGTTCATTTTTACCTTCCAAAGGTAGATCTGAGATACATGTCAAGTTTTAAAAACTACAAATTGTAACATTAAGAAAAGCATCCTTAGCTTTTTCAGGAGGAAAGAAATATTTAAGAATGATGACTTGTAAAATCATATATACCTAATAATCCTTTCTTGTACAATTAATGTTCAGAAAAAGGTAACTTCTGCAATGAGATTCACTTAAAATGCTGGAGTCAACATGACGTGTTTCTTTAAAAGATCAAATTGAACACATGAGAGTTAACCTCTGGTAGACTGTTCGAATACCTTCTATGAAGATTTTATACCTATGCATTACAGCACAGTGAGAAATAAATGGTTACATCTGAAGTCATTTTTATTCACAAAATGACAAATCATTTATTGGATTCACTTAAAAGATATTTTCACGTACATAATTATCTCTATCAACTCTGTGACACAAAACCAGATCAAAAGTGATAACTGCCTTGTTCTACCTTTGAGAAGTTAAAAAGTACATCTGTTCATTTATAAGAACTACTTGTATTCATTTTCCTGAAATACTATGTATTGGTCATAATAAAACACTGACATAACTAAAAGTTATTTTTAAAAGGTTTGCAGTAAATTAAAACTTTGAGATGTCTTGCTTTAATTTTTCTCAGTAGATTACTTCATAATGTTATTTTTTTATTTTGAAAAATTATTACCTTATTTCATATTTTGACTTCTCTTCTGCCTTCTTTACTATTAGTGAGGTATTAAGTAGAAATAATGGAGCCTAGTCAGGGGCAACAAAAAGGCTTGGGAATTAATGGCTAGGCATTTGAAGTGGTAGAAGATCTGGAAGAGGTTAAGGTGAGCAAACCCAAAGCAAAGTTTTATATAAGGATTTTAATAACCCAGTCCACAATTAGCAGAACTACATGAGCTTATCTTTTTTTAAAAATAAAATGCTATAAGTTATTAAAACTTTATATAGGTTAACACAGTACAGTTCCTAAGAACTGAAAAACTAAAGAAATTTAAAGAAAACTATTTTTAAATTTAAAGGAGAAATAAAATAAAAAAGAAAGAAGAAAAATTTAGTAAAGAAATTTAAAGGAGAAATAAAAAGGGCAAAGACAAACTTTGACTTTTAATTTACTAACCACATTAATAGAATATCAAGAAAGCAAAGCTTTGAAAAAGAAAACAGCAAATAAGTAAAAGTAAACTGAAGATACATGTTAAAGGTCTAAAAGCCACTGACAAAATAAACTGTAGCCTCCGACTGTTAAGGATATACTCATTATTATGTCGCGATCTATAGAAAAAGCAGTCCATCTAGAGCCTATGGAACACGCATGTGCGTAAATGACGTAGCTGTTTTCCGAAGAGGTTTCTAAGTAGCCTCAGAGAGCTTGAAGAAAAATAATGCTCAAATCGCTATTAAAGAGCTGCGCAAATTTTTCATTTCTGATCTCTTTATATGTTTATACTTTCATCAATTTTAAGCTACATGTAGAGAGAAATATAGATTTTAATATTATTTTACATTTCTTCATTTTATAATGAAGATAACAAGCCTATCAAATTGACTCTAGTTGTTCTTTGGCAAATGTTTTCTTCACAGATGTTTTATTTTGTTTGTGTGATTTATTTTACTATGTGCTTTCTCAAATAAACATGTATGGATTTTAACATTTACTAATATTCTCTTTCATGTAACTATTTTATATGATTTCCTATTAATTAGTTAATTCCACTGATAATTTAGATCTGAGTTGCCTATCTTGCAAGTATCAAATTAAAATAGGTTTCAGGCCTTGAATTGTTGCACAGTCCTTCCAATGCTTAACCAAAAAAAACTAAGCACATACGCCTAGAGATCCTGAGTATCTAAGTCACTGATTTGCTACAAGTATAGATTTGTAAAACCTACAGTTCCTGAAATGAACACTAAGAGAAAAATTTAATGTTTTAACCTGAATATGTATGTAGTGACATACTCAGGTTTGTAACATGTCATACTATTTTTATAAAACTATTTTTTTAAAAAAATTTGTTTCTGCTACATAACACATAATCATTTTTTCAGAATTCTGCCTGATTAGGTTAGTCAGGAGTTGTGAAGAGATGCCTTTCTAATTTTCTCTTAATTCATTGTTTATTAAGACAGATATTTCTCTATGTAAAAACCTAGAAAATACATGTATACGTATTGATGTTGGATACATACATCATTCATGATGGCTCTTCTATTTAACTGCTCTGAGACTTTGGCAGGGGAAAAAAGAAACATAAAATCAAGAGAAGATAATATTTACCGAGAACTACTACTATCACTGCCACAAGTCAGTATCACAAATTACCATATAAGGGTTCAACAGAGGCAGACGAAAACAATCCAAAGCAAGAATTTGACATGTACTTACAATTTTTCTCAAATAAAACTGTTTCTCTTATTAGCAAAAGAAAATAATTGAAAAATTTCTGTAGTATTTTATCCAAAGTTTCTGATTTCTACAAAATACAGAAATAAGAGGCAGTAACTATTTATGGTAAAAAAATAATAATAACTCTCAAGATAGAGCAAAGGTAAAAGGTTCCCCATTCAAAAAAACCATAACAACGGAAAAACCTGAAGTTCATCTTTTAAATAATCAAAAAATATTAAATCCATATAAATTCCATCTGCTTACATAGGGTGCTTCACATATCCACTGTGTTTGTTATAATGACAATTATATGCCTACTACAATTGCTTTTCAAATTCTTCTACAAAAACAGACATACCATTAAGAATTTGAAAGTAAAAGAAAAAATAATCAGAAGTAGAGTATAAAACATCTAATCCAAGATCAGGTGACTGTTAGTGGGGGAATTTTAGAATTTTAGAGGGTAAGTGAATCGTAGAGCTCTCCTAACCAAACAAATACCCATACTTTATAGGTAAGGAAGGTTAAGTAGGTTAAGTGTTCATGTGACAAGGTGAAAGGCACAAAGAGAGTTGGGCACTCGTGGCAACATCATTTCAGACTGATCTCTGGAATCTACACTGGCCTATAAGTCAGTGTTTGTTGCATAGCGACTAATTAATATTTGACACCTGAGCTAAGATCAATCTATATTAGGTATCCTCAAATCCTGCATAATTAAAAATGTTTCTTAAAAAAAAAGCCATGCAAACAAAATTTATAATTAGGAAAAAGTCTTAAAATAAGTTTTGGTCTATAGTATATAATAATGTTATACATTGGTTTCTACTGGGGCTATCCAGTAACAAATGTAAAAAATGAGGGGAGATATATGAAGTAACTAGATTAAACTGTATTTTATATGAAATATACATGTGTATATATATGTGTGTATATATATATATATATGTGGACTAATAAAACATACTGAAAAAAGTACTGAGTATAAACATTAATACCATTTGAAGACCAAATATTTAATACATTAATCAACAGGTTAATAAAATAAGCACGTCATCCACAGAAACATCAGCAATCTCCACAGATGAAAATTTCTTCAAATACAATATATGGAAAAAAACATTAGTTAAAAATATAATTTTTAGTTTTAGTTACCTCTACATAAGCCTCCCTGTAAGTTAATGGTTACTATAAGCTCACAGGCACAAATATTTTCCAAACTTGTATACTCGTCTCCAAATATTGTGGATAAATTCATGATCATTTCCAAAGTTCACGTCGTAATATCAGAGCATAGCTTAGAGTCACCATAAGGGTTAAGACAATCATTTTCTACTGCATACTAGTGCTATTCTAAGCCGATAGTGTGTTTAAATCCACACCAATGAAATCAATACAGCACTGTTCTATTCAAGGTGAGACCAAATAAACCTGTCTGAAGCTTTGAGAAATAGGCTTTGCAGTATACTTTGAGTGCTAAATGCCTTTCAGTCCAGAGATCTGTCATTAAATAATCATTAGCCATCATTCACTCTTCCTAAAAAGCTTAACATCTAAACTTGTTCAGCATCCACTAAGCATTAGTATAGACTATCAAGTAAGTACTTATTAGCACTTAAGGATGTTTCAGCCACTCTGTTTAACCATATTTTGTCTTATCCAAAAAAAAAAAAAAAAAACCCAAAATATTAACACATATTTACCACTCAATTAGAGGGCAGTTTTAACAATTGATTAGTAAAAAGGACATCAACGTAATGATCAGCCTCTTTTTGACAACATGGCATAACTCACAGAATTAAAATCAACTCTTTCTTGTCTGATCTATCCACATAAAACCTGATGCCTTTCCTACTATTCGGCATCATATATAATTCAGCATCACGTATAAGTCAGATAAAATTAAGTTACTCACAATAGAGAATTCATCAGGAAGTAATCTTGGCTTTGATCCTGTATTTTAAAATGATGCTTCTTTTATCAATGCTATTCATCTCTCACTTTCAATATATGATCATCCCAACTGCTGAATATCAACTATAATGTATCTTGCATTATATTAGATATCATGAGGTAGAGAGAAAATTAAGACATATTTATCTTCTTTTTATTTCCTGAAAGATTAAGTAAATAATATAGAATGATCTGTATTTAGTACCGTTACTAGACCATATACATAAATTTGATGGTCAAGGTAATTTTCTCCACGCTTTAAGAAGTTAATTCTTGTATGCTATTATACTGATCTTTTCAATTTCAAGCTAATATTAATGAAAATGTCATTTCTGAAAGACAGTCATTTGTTATTCCTTTTTAAAAGTTCAAATAAAAATATATGGCCAGATACTTATGATCTCATCTACAGTTTCAAAACTTATTACTTTCAATTTTAATATAGATTTCAACCTAAATGAGTCATGATATTATATGAACATTTTATTTAACTAGATGACATCTGATACTTTCTCAGGAGTATTTAGATAATGAAATACAAAGTAAAAGTATACTCTTAGCTATTAGGTACTTCAAAATGCCAAATATTGTATAAATTTAAACTGTAATAGAAACTTTCTAGTATTCTAATTATCACCCAATTTGATCTATGACTTTTCCATTTTTCTATCAAAATCCCAACATAAAGATTCAATGGCTAAGATATGAACAAGGGCAGTACTACTTGGATATGTTGGTAAATGTAATATCATAATATTATATTTTAATTTATAAAATGTTTTGAGGCTCAGAAATTAAAGGGGGTATTATAAAACCAAATCTCATCACAGATGATTTTTAATGGGCGAATTCTCTTATAGATGCTACCTTGAGATACACTTTCAGTATACAATGTAATACAAAATGGCCATTTCCTTTTTCACTTGTTAAGGGACATCAACAGCTACACCGAATAATCAAATAGTTAACCGAAAACAAAGTCTAATAATAATAGTTAACCGAATAATCAAATAGTTAACCGAAAACAAAGTCTAGTCATTATAAAAAGAAGAAACTTCTTTGAAAAAAATGCAAGAAAAGAGTAAAACTAAAACTCGTCTGCTTACGTAAGAGTATAATCTGTAGATAAGAGAATGGAGGAAAATCCAAAGTTTGTGTGAATACTGTGAATATAAATGTCACACTTTCCTAAAAGAGCCTTGAATCTCAAAACAATTAAAAATAGTTTTACAATAAAATATAGTTTTGCAATTTTAATAAATTGCCAGAAATTTTAATATTTTTTCAAAAATGTATAATATACAAAATTTGTACCACTGAACTTGACTTTGACCTCATTCTCCTTGAAACAGGTAAACTCTTTCAGAGCCTCAAATAAATTCTCGTTTTTTAAATCTATAAAACAGTGCTGGCAAACTCAGCAAAGCCCGACGACAAAATCCTTTCATCCCTTTCAGAATCTGTACCAAGAATCTCTAACTGCTAATCTTATACAGTCTGTGAAATCAATGTTTATACCATCTTTCCTAAATTTTAAGTAATAAGTTTTACATTTTTATCATAATAATTGCTTAACTGCTTTAAAACAGAATTGATTTATTATCATTACAACTAATTTTAGTCTTTCTTTAAAGGCAAAAATGATAAGGGATTTTACCTGCTCTACCAAACAATACAATTGTCTTGTATATACTAAACAACGACATTATGAAAAAGGAACAAAATGTTGTTTTCGAATAATTCACGCCTTTAAAGATATGTTAGATTAACTGTTAATACAAAAACATGATCAATAAAAGCAATTCATTCTTGCCTCTCAAATCTCACTGGGTATAGGTGAAACTTCAATAAAACTGGTACTCTTCTGGATTTTACATTTTGAAGCATGATTAGTATTTTATTGAAAAGTATATAGGAGTAACACAGTATTTTAAATTACAGTCATTTTGAAACTAAGTTGTAACTTATCCTGATTCTTTATGAATAGACTAGGTTCTTATTGGAAATCAATTGGGAGGCAGGTAAAATTAGACAGCCATGGTTACCAGAATATCAATAAGAGATAGCAATATCCAATTCTAAGTCTTATGCTAAAATAAAAAGAAAATAAAAGATACTAAAATAAAACACATTTTTCCAGGCAAATGTTTAAGATGCAGAATATATTTTCAATGCCATTACATATAATCTGAAATACACAATAATGAAAAATATTTTCATTATTATAATAATTTCCATCAAAATTATTATCAAAACTGGATTTTATTTTATATTTTTTCATTTGAATGTCCTAAACACTTAAGGAATTACACTAAAATGTAAGGATACAATATAGGCAATTTAAGCTTTATTACATTTAAAATATTTAATTAATATAGTTAATAAGTCAATGAAAAAAATTTTCCAAAAAATGTAGCAAATCTATTCTGAATCTAAGAGTTGACTGTATAAAATTAATATAGATAAAAATAGAAGGGAGAGCTCATGACAAACACAGTTAAATGCAGACAGAATTAATTCCCAAAGCTAAACTTACAACATAACCATTACTTATGAACTATCTTGAAAACACATTACATGGTAAACTTGCATTTTTAAATTATTAAATCAATATCAGAGCAAAATCTTCACATTAAAAAATAAAGAATACAGAGATCCAAAATATCTAAACATAATAGCTGAAAATAGTAAAGTGCTTCTGAAAATTGTTTTAGTTTTACTGCTGAGTTTTTAATTAATTGTTAATGTATATATATTTATATGCAAATTATTTACTTTCTATACAACTGGATCTGCTTAGGTTTATATGAAAAAGTATAACTGAAATTTTCTAAAATATACTAACATATATTAACAACCTATTTCACTTACTCCATAAGCATCAATTTTTAAAAAATGCATATATCTATAAGATACAATCACTGAAATATTTTTTGTGTAAACATATTGAAAGAATCCGACATTGTAATTGTTAGCGTAATGTAATGGTTATATTACACTCGAGGCTCTTAAGCTGAATTCCTGATCCTAATTAAATGTTCAAAATGACTAGATTTAATTTTCATAAGAGAGACAAATCAATGTTATGATGCTTATTTTTAAAATATTTTTCAAAACCCTTAAACCAAACCACTCTGCTCTTTCCTAAAGTGACAAATACAGAAAATCAGTAGATTCTTGAAATATACTACTAAGAGTCCTGTTCAGAAATGAAAGGCCAATACCATATTAAAGAAAAAAAATGAAACCACAAATAAGTAACAGAATTATAGCAGGCCTCACTGTACTGCAGAAGCTCAATACTCCACTGCTCTGCTTCTGGAGGAGCTCCAGAGAGTTAACCTAGTGTGATAAAAGACTTGACAAAGCAATCTTGACTGTGCAGCAATGCTAAGTTGTGGACTAATACAAGAACAGGAGGCCCAATGGCTGTCTTTCACCACGCGCAATTTACACATGGCTTTATCAATAGCCTTAGTGCTGAATACAGAACACACTCTATTTGGCTTTCAGTCAATTAAGCTTTAAGCTGTCAGCAAACAAGACTTTTAAGTTAATTTTGAATCACCACGAATCAAGTTGAAGGTTGTGAAAGGGCGGCTCACATGCCGGCATGAAAAAAGGCAGTTTAATTGCCTCTGAATAGCTATTATATGCTGCAATTGGCCTATTGAATCTTAGATGATCTATTTATTTATCAAAGTGCTACCATCAAAGATTACTAAAAGAGTGAATAATACGAATTGTACATTCACTATTTTGCACAAGAAGTTGATGTGTTTGCAAAGGTATAAAGGATTCGTATTTTTAAAGCATATTTTATTTTTTAGTGTAAAAATTTTGTGAGATGGAAAATTAGTAACACAAAGTAGTCAGATAAAAACACAGCAATTTCTTTTCTAGGACAATAAAGATATAATGTTTTAAAAAGATACACCCACTACCTTAAAATATTTTCAGGTATTATTTGACATAAAATTGATGATTTAGACTGCAAATACACCTTTATAAGTGTTCACAACAAAACTTCATCAAATAAAGAGAGGCAGAAAAAGAACTGTAAAATTGAATTAAGTCAGGAATTTTAAAACAACCTAATTTAGAATTCCTTAGGTGAACTGCATCCTTAACTGTGAGAAGGGAAAGAACACCAAACATCATTCTAATAAAGATTATTTTAACTAAGATTAAGGATTCCCCAAGAAAATGGCATAAGCAAATGATTATAATAATGTAAAATTATTATATTCCTAATAATTTCTTAACACCTATTTTTAAAAGACTCTGGCTGACCACAATCCTAATCAGTTTTTTCCCGAAATTATTTTTTTCAATTGCATGTACTCTGTTTATTATTACAGGGTTAGTCATGAGTGCTGGATGCCTATATTGATTTTTTTATTAGAAGAGAGCACTGAAGCATTAGGTTGAGTTGGGGGGGCGCGGTGTACTAGATTTTATAAACAGATGTAAACATGCGGCAAATTTAGAGATGGTAAAACTGAACCATTTTGCTTTGGTTGGAATGAGCTATGCTTCTTTTTACATGATAGTCCTTCAATACTAAATGTATCGAACCATGCACTCACGGTTAATTTACATAAGGAAATCATATGAAGATAAATGGTTATAAAGTATTAATGGTTTATATGAATTTGGACAGAGCACGGGTTAACTTTAGCATTCCCTCGAGGACAGTCACATATTCTTGGAAGCCTGGACCCATCGCTCTGTATTTCCAGTCAGCAGAGGCGACGGGCTTGGGAATCAGTACTGACTACCAGCATTCCAGGAACCACCACACAGCCAGGGTCTGCGTTTCAATGAAAGAGTTTGGAAACCCTTTTTCCTTCCCTCTTCTCCCATGCATTATCATAAAAACTTTTTTTTTTTTGCTCTTATAATCACAAAATATCTTATCATTTACTGGTTACACCTTACAAAAATTGATGCTACTGAAACCATAAATATAAAGACATTAAAGTAGAAAATGCCTATATAAGCTCAAAGGGGAACAGGGGAAAGAAATGGATCACCAAGAGCCAGACTTCCCAAGATAAAACAAAGCAGAAACCACGTGAAGAAGGGATATTCTTTTTCTTCATCATTAAGGAACATTAACATCTTTGTGTTCGATGTTCTAAATGTTCACTGTGCATCTCCTACTATATTTGCATATTTTACATATTTATTTAGGACACAAATGTTGCAAACACTTTCACATTACTTATACAAATGTCCACTCATCCAGAGTGTGGGAGGGGGACAACAGGGAACAAGACAGACCACAGTCTCCATCTTCCTGCCCCTCACATTCAGGAGAAGAAGGCAAACGCTCAAATAACGACAAATTACAAAATATAAGAGACTGCCATAGGAAACAAGGCAGAAAACAATTAACTCTGGACAGAGGGATCGGAGATAAGGAAGCTGAGGCACAGTGCAGAGTAGTCGCACAAGCCTCACAGCTAGTAAGTGATGGAGCCGGAGTGAACCCAGACAGACTAACTCTGAAGCCAACGTTCTCAACTACGACCTCTAAAAACAATAAAAATCAGGTGTGACACACCCTTGCTTCATAGACCTCAGTTCTCACCAGGAAAGCAAAGATAAATTAACAAATAACTGAAACCCAAGGAAGAAAGCAGCACTTGCTATTAAGGAAGGGTGACAGTAAGCAAATCATGGATATTCAGAGGAGGGTGACCTCAGCGGGGAGAAGGGCAGGCCTCACCGAGGAGGTGCCATTCAAAGTAGGTCCCTCCAAATCCATTTGGATTTGACAAAAAGAAATACAGCTGCATCTAAAGAATGTGAAATACATCCGTAGAGGCCTATTTCAACCATCATCCCATTCTTGGCCCCTACTTCCCACCCCCTCCCTCTTATTCCCTCTTTACTCTGCTCTGTTTTCTCCCATGGTACCTACCACCTTCTAACATACTGTAAAATATATTCATTTATTTTGCTTGCTCCCTGCTCCCCCGCCGACAACCTCCTCTCCCTGACAGAATGTAAGCTGCATAAGGATAAGAATCGAGATTTCTGTCATTTTGTTCATGGATATTGCTCAAGGTTCTAGGACAATGCCTGGCACATAGATGCTTAATAAATATTTGTTGAATTAACGAACAAAAGCACATAAGCAGAAGAGCTTCAGTCACGCACAGGAAACAGGAACTAGTTTGCTTTGGCCCAGGATAGTGATCATGACAACAGTAAGTAGAAGCTAAGCTCAGAATGTGAAGTCGTTTTAGAATACAGAAGTCCTGAAAACCAGCTTAAGGGGATTAAATAATATTCTAAAAGCAATGAAAATCCAGTGAAAATGTTTGAATCACATGGTGATTATTAGGAAGATCTGGCAACTGTACACTTAAGAGATCTGAGATATCAGAGAAAGATACTGAAAGCTATAAACTAGGGTCCTGGCAGTGAAATGGAAAAGGAGATATGACACAGCAGTAAAAACCGTGTCGTGTCTCTGTGTTTCACAGAGCTAAGAGGCAAAGAGGTGAAGAGTCAAAGAGAATTTTAAGGGTTCAAATCTAGGTGAATGGTGCCATTAATAAAAATAAGTTCAGTGTAAATGTAACTGAGTTTCAAGTATTTTAAAGATATCCAGGTGAAGCCTAGCAAGCAGTTGAAAATAAAAGCCTAGAGCTCGACAGAGAGATGAGGTCTGAACAGAGAAAGCTGGAAAACATCCTTGGTCAGGTGTGGAGTAAGGCTGTGAGGCTGGCTGAGCTTACTACCATGGAGAGCGAGAGGTCTGAGCAGAGGACTCTGGGAAAAACCGAATCACTATGGCACTGCAGGAGACAGAAAAGGAGCCATGAAGAATGTAGGAGGGGAAGTCCCCTTTGGACAAACTTTACACAGACTTTCAAGTTGCAACTGAAATGTCAGGTCTGTTAGCTGGCCTCTCCTCTATGCTCCCACACTGCTTAGTGCAAAGCCTCACAGGAGCATTAAAAAGTTCTTCTGTGATTTGCCACTTTATATGTTTCATCCCTTACATCGCCAGAGAGCATTCTAGGGTGCCTCAGAGTGCATACTCACACACACACGTATATGTATGCACACGAGAGTCTCTCTCTCTCTCTCTCTCTCTCTCTCTCTCTCTCTCTCTCTCTCTCTCGGCCTGAGTGTGTGTATAAAGTTTGGAGCTGCCAATACATATTTATGTATGTGTGTGTGTCTGAATGTGTGCATAAAGTTTCCTGCTGCCAATATGTTCCTGCCCCACTAAGAGTTCTATGCTCTGAGGGAAAATATTAAATCAAAAATCGCTATTTAGTGCTTTCCTCTCTCGCTAGTATAAAAGAACCAAGAAACCCAATATATTGCCTCAAAGGAAGGTAATTACTCTGGAATGTTTGGTAATGAACCAATAAAGAATTTTAGTATTATAGGGTCAATACTACCCACAGAATTGAAGTCTCATTCCTAAGGAAGTAATTGACGTATTCTAATAGGGTCCTCACTGCCAGCTTAAGCTTATAAAGACTTAATTAGAAGGAATAAAAGCAGACATCTCTCTCATATTACACAACTTTATCCTTCCAGGTTATAAGAAGAATTATATGAGGGGGAAGGTGGCCATAAGCAAAAATTTTGGAATAGCTGTGGTCTCAGCTAACAATCTCTACTTCTCAAAAATGCACTGAGGGGAGAGTACAGGAAGGCTGTAAAATGGCATTAAACTCATTTTCAAAGTACTTTTTTTTAAAAAAAGAAATTTTAGGAACAGCAGAAGGCTATTCAATATTTTGTTATATGTCACAGGTATCAATATAGAAAAGTCTTAGTAATTTTAAGATAATAGCCTAGAAACATAAATCAACAATAACTCTTCTACTTAAGTAAAATGTGAATCATTCTTATTTAAATCCAAAGAAGGTTTTAGAAATTAAAGGCACCTCACAAAAATGGAAGTTGATCTCTTCAGTAGAATAAATATACACAAAGGACCATCTGTTACGAGTCAAAGTGTTTGGAGTATGTCAGGGCACACTAATTATTTCCACAGAGTAAGTCTTAGAAATTTTAGAAAATTGTTGGAAGTTGGGGGAGGTCTTGTTCATCACACCACTAGTTGCCTTTAAGAGATTTTCCCTATGCTCTCCTGGTTTCCTGGCCCATCCTTCAGTGTTTCCCAAAAGCACTAGAATGACTTTTCTGATGGATGAGTCTAGGATATGGAATTTGTCATAAGCAGCTCAGCCCCTTCCCCTCTCTGGTATATATTTACTTGCACTGAGCAGATGTTCTGCTCTGCTCTCAGAGTCTGAGTTATACAGAAGCAGGTGCACATAGGAGAAAGGCAGAGGTTTTCCAGCACAGCCTGCGATGAATAATTAATTTGACTGTAAAATGTAGTATGGAAGAACAAAGGACCAAGAGTACCAAGATATATCTGGAGAAGAAGGAAGATTTACCCTATTGGAGATAAAGATTAATTATAAAGTGACAGTAATTAAAACAGCGTGGTTTTGGTGAAGGAATGGATAAATTCACAAATAAAATAAGAAGCCAAACACAGAATCCAGGTAAATATATATACATATATCGTGAAAAAAGGTTACCTTTTTGAATAAAAATGAAACTGAAACTCTACCTTATATACAAAAATCAGCTACAGGTAGATTAATAACTTACATTTCAGTAGCTGAAGTTTAAAACTTCTGGATGAAAGCACAGATGATGCTATAGGAAAGGATTATTAAATTCCTAAAAGCACTAGTCCAAAGGAAAGATGGATAAACTAAATTAGACAAAAATTAAAAACTTTTCACCAAAGACACCTTATAGAAATAAAAATATAAGATACAAACTGAAAGTATTTGTCATAAATATAATTGACAAGCTATTAGTATTCTAAACATATAAAGACTTTCTACAATTAGAAAGATAAATGATCCAATAAAAAAATGGGCAAAAGACTTAAACAGGCATTTCACAGAAGAGGAAACGCACATGCTCAACTCATGAGTAAGCAAGAAAATGCAAACCAGGGCACAATAACAGCATTTTCTAATCTAAACATGAACTATTGGAAAGGACGTAAATCAATAGAATCTGTCATATACTTTGGATAAGAATTTGACTCTATGTTATAAAGTTGATCATTTGCATATCTTAAAACACAGCAATTCCGGTCCTACATATATACTGAAGAGAAAATCATATGCATATGTATAGAAGACATGGATAAGAATGTTCAGAACAGCATTGTTTGTAATGATAAAAACAAAATAAAAAATTCTAATAACTCAAATGTCCTTGACAGAAAAATGAATAAACAAATTAGGCTTTTTTCCTATTTACTATTAGTAAGTAATAAAAATGGCTGAACTACAGCTACGTACAACATAAATTAATCTTTATAATACAAAGTATTACAAAAATATAAATGAAAAAACAAATACCAAATGATTGTATATACTGTGATAGCTTTTTATAAAGTTTAAAACAAGTGAAACTAAGCGATATGTTCTTTAGGCACTCCTACGTATGAGACAAAACAAACAGAAAGCAAGGAAACAATAGACACAAAATTCAAGAGTGGTTACCTCTGAAAAGGGAAGAGGATGGGAAAGGGGAAAAAGGAGGAATACACATATAAATATACATGTCAATATTCTCATTCTTGGTTTAGATGATGTGTGTGGTGGGTTCAGGTGTGACGCAGTAATTAAAATCAGTTAATTGATTAAATAAAATATATTTCAAATTAGAGAAATCAAATAAGACAGGTCCTTTAACTTAATGAATCAATGATTGTTTTTGTGTGTTTAGTTGTTTGCCTATATTAGGGGAAACATCCTGAAAGAAAACAGAAAATGAAAAGGCAAATCATTTGTGTACAACTCATGAAACCTTTAAACCACTAAAATAAAGGTCAAGAGTAATACTTATGATATAAGGCTAAGAACGGGAGACACAAAATCAAGTTTTCCCTATAAGAACTTTAAATATGTATAGAAAAGCAGACTTAAAGAAATTCATAACTATGTTAACAGCTATTTTGATGAGTCAGTGGTATTCCATATTTCTTTATCTTTCTTCTAAAATTTCTAAAAAGTAATTTACATTATTTGTGTGATATTAAAAAGTATATTTACAATTCATACAAGGGAAAATAATCTTTTAGGAAATTTTAGAATTCTTCCATTTTAGAATTCTTCATTTTTCTGGAGAAACCCACTACTTCGATGTCATTAACGACTCTCTTTTCACACTCTCTCCATTTCCCCCCTTGTCCCTGTCTCAGGATAGTCCCTTTCCTCTCTTGACTCCATGTCCTAGTAGAAACAGTACTCAGCTTCCTTCTTTGCCATCACGAATCCTTCATGAATCTTGCTCACCCATCATTTAAAAATACTCCACCTGGAAAAAACCATGCGAGGTACATTCAACCTTTGGCCATAAATAATTTGTTAACCTTAAAAGGTAAGTGGATAATTACTACAGCTTTCTGCTTTATACTGTTATTTTCTTCTCTAATGAGATTTTCATGATAGAAGAATCTAGAGGATTCTAACCTGACTAATACAGAATTTATGTCAATACAATGACTAGATGTTAGGTGATATTAAAGAAATAATGTTAAAATTGTAAATGTCCACTTTGTAGTTAAGAGTCATTATCAGTAAGAGATACATACAGAAGTATTAATAAAATAATAAGATGTCTGGAGTTTGCTTTAAAATAATCCAGTGGAGGGGAGGACAGATGAAATGAGATTGACTTTGTGTTGACAACTGTTGAAGTAGGTCATCAGTAAACGGACATTCATTGTATCATTCTAATTTTGTGTGTGTGCTCACACATTTCCATAACAAAAGTAATTTATGCTGGTCTCTTTGAGTGTTTAGCTTTGTGAAATAACCAAAGAGTATGAATAAGGTGGGGAATGGTCAATGAGTTGAGGTTTTTAAGTGAATGAACGTATACTGATTACAGAGAAACTTTATATCCTTTGAAATAAACATAAGCACAGTCTTTGCTTGAAAGTAATGAAAGTCTTGCCTTAAAATATTGCATATTTTATATTTTTCCAGCTTTTTCACTTAATCCTGGTATCTCACTACAAAATGACAAAAACTTAAAGCTGATGAAATTTCAAACCATTATCGTTATGTTTATGGTTCACATGTTCTACATATTGAACATGCAAAACATTTCTTATCACATTTGGCTTAAATTCCTTAAAATGGAGAATATATAAATATCACTTAGTTCTAATTCCAATTCATGAAAATCTGTGTGTCTGACTTTAAAACACTGCCTGTGTCTCACTTTTTTCAATTTTCAGTATATGTACCAAAATTAAAATTAGCACCTAATAATAGAATCAGTGAAACTTTTCTTAAAAGCTTTTTGCTATGAGGACAGTTTTGATGTCTGCAATGCTAGATATGCCCTGAGACTGAAACTAAATAAATATAAAGTATATAAATGCAGAAGCAGATAAAAGTTTAGTCATTAAAATTCTTGTGTTCATACTCTATCAGATGTTCAAATATATCAAGGAAAAACTGCTTGACTTCCTCACACCATTTAATCATTCAAAGGTGGTCAGTACAGTTTGCTACAACCAGTTTAAGAAATAGTAGAGAATCTACACTTCACATTCTCTGGGCAGCATATACCTGCTTTAGATTAAAATGCCTAAGAACTTAAATAAGAATCAAAGAACATGCTTTTGGGTATAAAGGAGTAAAAGGCAAGCAAAATAGAGCTACAATGATACAGAAACTTTATATGTATATGATATATATGTATTGTATACATATACACTTTACGAATTCACCATATACTCCCATTCTGAGGGCTAGCTAGATTCCTTAAAATTAATTCATGTAAACTCAGATTTTCTTTTGTACATCATCATCTTCCTCATCATCATCACATAGTGCTTTCTGAAATACCACTTTTTTATTTATAATGCTGGTTATTAAGATGCAAATTCTTAAATATCTTTCTCAGAATTTTGCCTAAATAGAAATGTACTAGACACAACACTGATATATAGCCACATTTGTCAAACAATGGCAGTATGTAAGCTCTTAATGTTTTTCTAGTCTTAAAACAAATCAAATTGTTCAATCTAAAATGGCTGACTTTATGTTAAACATCAAAATCTTTCGATATCTAAATCTAATTTCCAGGCAAATTTTTCACTTATTTTTCCTGTATGTTTTTTCTTAAATACACTAGTAGTAATTTGATAAAGTGGCATTTTTAATATACTAATCAAAATTAGAGGTTATAAAACTAAAATTTTACAATAGCAAATTGTTAAACAGATTCAGCTTGTGACATTTTTACTTAAATTTGTTGGTGATTACAGCTGATGAGAAACATTAATAAATCCAATAACATTTTTCTACACGGCCATTTTGAAATGTCAGCCATTGCTAATCAATAGACTTCTTTTCTGACTGGTCACAGTAGCTCACAAAATGGTCACAATGACTAATTTTGAGATCTCTTTACAAGTCATGCCCATAAAAAGCTTAATCCAAATAGATACTAGTGTTGTACATTCATGCTTCTTCTCTAAGGAAGGAGCCAATTATATTATTGGCAATAGCTACATTTGTTTTTAAAATGCAAAGACTAAAATGGGAGCCTCTTTTAAATTAACATCTCCAAATTAAACTGCACTTAACTGCACTATCTCTGTCATTTAAACATGTCAACTCATAAACCCGACAAAGGACAAGTTGTATATGCAAATTTGTGACAGATGTCTATCAGTCACAGCTCTGAGGCATCACCTTTGACTTATAAGATACTTAGTGATTTTTTTATAAGCTCTAAAAATTTGCTAAAATTAATATACAAATAAAAAGTATAATCCTATAAAAATTCTAATAAAGTAGTCTCAGGAAAATAGTATTTATTTATTCTAATTTGAAGTTAAATATTAGTATAAAAATTCCCATTGACAAATGGGCTAAACCATCTTCTCGGAAGTTTTATTTGAAAGGCTTCTTCCAAAAAAATTAAAATTACTACAAAGCATAAATCACGTAAAACAAAATAATCCTTTCTGTTCATATTATCTTCTTTTACTTATAATTTATGAGAAAGAGATTGAGAGCTGCAATAAAGAATTAATATATTCATATTTAGCATTTGAAGAGATTAAGTCTATTTCAGATTTCAAAAAAAGTATATACTTATGTGGTTGTTTTTATACAATAGTTATTGCTGGATATGGTGGGTGATTTCTCGAGGAGAAATTAAATACAAATTAAAAGCTTCTTTGATCTCTGTACGACTGTCTGGTGAGGGAATCACATCCCCAAATGCGTGCTGACAGGATCTACCCTAACCCTCTGAAATGAGGCCCAGCAGGAGCCCCCCTGTCCAGGGGCTGACTCCTGTGGCACCCTCATTGTCCCCAACAGTGGCTTAAGGGCTAGTTGGTTAGTAGTGGCAGATGGTTTCATTTGTTCCACATTTTCACCCTTCACCAAAATTTAGGTGAATCTTGGTCAAAGATGAGAGGAAAGTACTGTTACTGCACCTGTTGCTTTTACTTCAAAAAGAACCAACTCCAGTTGGAAGAGAATAAGGAAAAATCTGTTCAATTTGGCTTTAGCTGGTCAATAAAACATTATAAGTAGGCTATCTGACTACTTTGTATATGACTACACAAATTTTTCTATTAGTTGTCACATTTTCTTCTCTTCTTTAAAATTAATCTCATGAAGCTTTAAAAAATATATCTCATTGTTAAAGTATCCTTAAAAAGTATATAGTATATTTATAAACACATTAAGTTCCTTTACATATTTCCTGAATCATATGCAGTCAACTGCAAATATCTCAATATCAAAAAGAATCAAGGCATTAATACTGGAAGGGCTTAGAGTTTTATTCTTTTACCCCAAAACCAAGTTTTCTTAAAGTGATACTTTAAAATAATATAGTACATGAATAATCTTATACACACCTGATTTATTATAGCTTTTGCTAAAACACAGTAACATAAGACCTAAGTTTTAAATCAAACAAATCAGTCATTTATACATTCTTATAAATACTTCATCAATAAATACTTGTCATGAAAATCACAACATATGCAAAGTCTGAAATAGAAAGTTTTACATATTGTTGAGATATATACAACTTCCTGACACCCATGGGCCGGTGGTTATACCTGCTCTATCACATGACAATCATTTAGTCAGTAATGCTTGAGGTGACCCCTGAAAACCATGAGGATGATTACTGCTGTTGTTTGCTAATTAAAAAATTACATATTTCCAATACTACTGCAACTCAATGCATTTCCAGAATGACTTAAAACTCCTTTAAGTGTATGTAGGTTAGACTCAATACTACAAATGTAAAATTCATTATCTTAAACCTATGTTGTCCATACATGCAATGTATTTCTGATTTTAGCAAGGCATCTGAAGAATCTCTTAGAGCATTATGAACAAGATGGGGAAATTTGAGTTGGCTGACATTGAAAAAGGGTCGGTTTGTATTAGGTTGAGAAACTGAACCCACATGGTAAGGTCAGGGCTGGTGAGTAGGTGGAGCTCTGCAGTTGTCTCACCAAGGCCTGGTCCCCAGTGAAGTAGTTAGCATATCACACACAGAAGGCTTGCTCATCACTTCACGGAGGACGTAAAGCTGAAGGAATAACTAATCTACTGGATGGCGGAGAAAAAATTTCTAGTCCGAATGATTGGCTGAATCCAACAAGCCAGTAATCAAAAAGGATAAATATCAAGCCCTGTTCTAAATTGGGAAGACTTTAATTAACAGTATTTTACGTAAAAATGAGGAGTTTAGGTTATTTCGTATTTAGTAGCAGTCAAAAATGTAGGCTGCTTCCTAATAACAACCAATTTAATTTTAGAATCATGGACTCCAGATAAAGGGAAGTTATAGTCAGATAACACTTGCAGTGGTCTGCTAGTGGCAGTGTGGTCAGTTCCGGGTGTCAAGTTCTAAGGAACACCATTGACAAACAGGAGGGTGTACAGACAAATGAACAGGGAAGTTCCTGGAAATCAGGTCGTAAGAAAAAAGAGAGGACATGGGAGAAATTCTCTCTCTCACTCTCTCACACACACAAACACATACCCGAAGCAAAATATGGAAGGAATGATAGTGTAAACAGTGAGCCCCACAACTGCACGGATGTGTGTGGTGAGAGAATCCTAAAGGTGACCCCCAACGAGTCACACTCTTGTATCGTCCCCTCCCCTTGAGTGTGGGCAGAGATCTGGAACTTGCTTCTAACCAGTCAAATATAGCAAAGTGGGTAAAAGACTGATCCAGAATCTAGCTACTAGATTATGAATTAGATTGTGAACTAGATTATGAAAAATTATTATATAGTTTTTCAACTATATGAGAATATAGCAAAAATGGGGAGAGGTTATTACATGGCACATGAATTACACTAATATTCTCTACACCAAATTCATAATAAAGCACTTAAACGACAATGTAAATTATTATACTTCAATTGACATTTGTAAATGTAAGCATTCATTTTATTAAAATGTTGTGTTAAAAATAAGGTAACAATTAGCTTATTTTAACTGTAAACCTAGAGAACTTCCAATAATCAGAATGTTTTAAATATAATTAAACAAGAAACTAAGACATACTCTAAGGAAATTTAGAGGATGACATTCAGCTCTCGGTTGTTTTGTGTATCTATCAGTTGAGCTGCTCCTGCACCACCTTAGTTCAGGCCTCATCAGCTGGCGCCCGGACCACCGCAACATCCTCCTCCTACCTGGTTTCCCAGCCCTCGTTAACTGTGTACCCCCACTTGCATTGACCCCCCAATATGTTCAGCACTTAGAGCCAGTGTGTTTTGACTAATGGCAGTCAGATTATCAACTTACCAGGTTTAAAACTCTTTGATACTTCCTAATTGTCCTCTGAATACAGCAGCTCAGCCTGACACACAAAGCCTTTCATCATCTAGCCTGCGCCTTTAACATCATCTCTTGTCAGTCCTGGCCCCGCCCCATTCAATATTCAGTCACAGTGAACCACTTATACTTCACCCCAAATGCTATATCACTTCTTGCTCGCTCCCTCCCAAGCCTTGACTCCAGCTTGGAAAGCTTTTCTCTCCCCTGCCTTTTGCCCAGCTAATTCCTTAAAGTTCAAAGATGCTCAACTAGTGTGTCATGAGTCCCCCACATGGCCTCTCCCAGGCCTGTCTGGCTACACTGAAGACCGTGCTTCTGCAGGGCACACATCTGTGGCTCCACCACTGTACCACAAAGAGTGAATGCCACGTTCTGCACACTGTACAGTAAAACGTGCACCTTGACATCGAGCCAGGTCCTCTAAAAAATCATTTATTTACTGGAACGTGCAGAAATTTCCACTTGAAAATGTGTAATTGAGGCAGACATACACCTTAGCATCACAAGTACCAATGTGCAAAGTGCTGTGCCCAGAGATGGCTGGAAGGTAACACTGTGGCAGTGATTACTACAGCCTTTTTTTTCATTGCTGGTATTTTCTTTACAGACTGTTTCCTATTTTTCAGAAGTTCTCTTCCCTAATCCCTAAGCCAGTCGGTAAATTTATCATGAGAAAATAATGAGTGAGGCATTAGCAATGATACTTGTGCAGGTAATAATGGCAGTAACAAGTAATGTCAAAACAAATTCTAAAAAATCCAAATTTACCATGAGAAATAGCTTTCTATGAATAACGCATTCTATAGTGTATTGTATACAGTGAAAAACACAGAAGAGTAAAAATGTCATTTTATGATAAATCGTACACATCTTACAACAAAACATCAAAATTATTTTAGGTGATGGATGGTAACAAAATCAACACAAGTGAAACACTGTGATAAAATTCAGGTGGATGGGGAGGCTCGGGGCACCTTAACTGATTCTCACTTTTTCTTCTAGGTGCTCCCAAATCATATTTTAACATTCACTGCAGATTTTTGCAATATCTGAACAGTATAGTAACCAGCTTAGAGTGTCTCATATCCAGTTTACTCTCATTTTGAAAAAAAGTATTTTGTCCATCTGCAGATTTTTACGTTCATTCTTCATACTTTCTTTTTCAAAATTAACCAAAAGAGTGACTGTTACCACAGCAGCAAGTTTTCATAACCCTTCAATGCAGTTCACGAGATCGTGAGAAAAAACTAACTTAAAATACCTTACGTTTTCTTTACTCCTCTACTCGCGTCAACTAAGCGTTTTTAATGTCTCTCTCTCCCTGTCTTTCATCTTATAGACACCATCTCAACCCTGGCGGAGCTCTGCCCCCTTTGACTTTGGAACACAGCTAGGAAACAGAAGAAGGGAAGGCGGGTGGACAAATCACACACTCTGCTTGTTTCCAGTTTATTCTGGCTTGGACTTCGTGGCATTATTTTATGTCGCCCTTCACTACTACCTTCGGTTATGTGCCACCGTGTTCTACTTTAAAATTTTTTTTGTTTTATATTTAATTTTTAATTTGCGAAACTATACATTGTTTAAAGACTCAAAGAGTTCTACAAGTTACATAAAAAAGCAGCAATCCCATCCCCATTTTACGCTCTGCAAAAACCACTTAAGACTCTTTTTGAAAATTCTGTGTTGCTACTTTCTAATTTATCAGTTTTAGGTTTGTCGTTCTTTAGGCTTATAATTCCCCACTATGGTCATAAATACTGGGTTCTCCTTCACGTATACATGACTTATTTGCACATCTATCTCTCTCTCCTTCCCATTCTCTCCTCTGACACACACACACCCATATTTACTCACATACCACATTCACACACTGTCTTCTGCTTTCTTCCTCTGCCTCCCAATTTATTATATCATATTTCTTATTAAAACTACAATATCATAATCAACCTTTATATTTTTATAATAATGTGCATGCTATTCATAGCCCAACCATGTGGCTTACCAATCATGAGAACTTTTTCAGTATTACTTTTACCCCCTCCTTACAGTTAATAATTGTCTTTGTTGTTGTTGTTTACTTGGTTTTCTACAGGTTTCGATAAGTTACCTGCAAATTCTCACCAGCTGTGTAAATCTAGAATATGAGGAAGCAAGCTAGGGAGCAGACATCAAGCCCAGCCTGGTGAGTAAAACAGTTAGGCGCTGCTAAGTATCTGGAACATACATAGTTCAGTGCATTTGAAGAAGCCTTAGTAAAATTAACCCCATCAGTGTGAGACTCTTCCCATGAGGGGCTGCTAGACCTTCAAATACAAATGCTTGTTTCCCAGAATTCTCTTCTCCGTGTGACTCTCTGGATGGCTAGGTTCCTGAGGTTATGTTCCTAAGGAGTGGACTCACGAGACAGTGGGATAGGGTTTGCAAGCATAAAACTGGGAGCCAGGCTTTATAAACTCGGCTACCTGGATCACTGGGTCCCAAGCTTCCTCTTCGTTGCTACTCCATAATGTGGTGGAGCGCCTCCTCTACCACTTCCTGATAAAAGCACGGGACGTGCATTTTTTTTGTTTGTTTGTTTGAGATTAGCATTTCTGAAAATGTCTTTATTCTACTCTCACGTTTAATCGATATTTTGGTGCGGTATACTTTGTTCTACTTTTGAACATACCCCTTTTAAAAACTGAGCTAAAAAGTAAGCATCCTTTGCAAGTATGAGAGCTTCAATAAATACCTCTCCTTTTTCCTTCTTGGCAAGGCTACTGATGTGAAGATATTTTTTTTATCTGTTCTACTTTTGAACATACCCCTTTTAAAAACTGAGCTAAAAAGTAAGCATCCTTTGCAAGTATGAGAGCTTCAATAAATACTTCTCCTTTTTCCTTCTTGGCAAGGCTACTGATGATAGTATAGTGAAGATATTTTTTTTTATCCTTTAGGATTTATCATATTAAATATGCTTTTATAAATCTAGCAGTGATTCCCAACTAAATGGTTACATCAGAATCTTCAGAAACTCTTTCTATATCATTCTCTCCCTCCCATTCCTCACTGATCACCACTGGCCAGATCTGAATATGCAAATTACCTCTCCCTTGGCTATCATAAATATAAATAAATATCTTTTTTTTAAGGCTGTTATTATTTCTATTTCATCAAATGATTCATTCTTCTTGGTCAGATTCGACTCAGACAAAAAATGTAAAAAAATAATCAATATAAAAGTCTTTAAAAATATATAATAATTCATCTATATTTCGTAAGCTAGGTTTTAGAAATTTTTGAAAATTTGCATGGAACTTTGAATGTAGCTTATTTCTATAAAGTATAAATTTGTCTAAAATTTATTTCCATGGGAGTGATGATCAAATTACCTAGAATAAACATCATCAAGTCATCTAAAAGAACTGATTTATAAGTTAGTTGCAAACCATTTATTCTATTTATTAAAGCAAATCACTTAAGGATGATAGTAGTGATAAGGATGAGGGAAGGAAAGAAGAGTCACATAACATTTCTTGAACACTTATTATGTGCCAGTTCCTCTGCTAAGAAGGCATGCATCATCTAATTCTCCAATCTTACTATCCTCATATTTCAGGTCAGAAAATTGAGGCTTGGCATGGTCAGGTAACTTGCAAAAGGCCACACAACAAATAAGCGAGGAAGCTGACCTCTAAACACAATGGAACAGTATAGCCTGTGTTGCAACAATAAATATTTTTAAATATTTTAATTACATATTTACTATTGCAAACCAGCTTTTCATCTAGTTGATTTTAATCTGTTTTTTACATCACAGTAACATGAGTTTATTAAACCTTCATGAATAATACTTCTTCAGGTAAAAATGTCCCAACAAACGATAAACACAACCGGTCATCAGTCTTGCCCTTTACAGCATAAACTTCACCTTACACTCAGTGCCTATTAAGTGCTCAACACCTGGTAGGTGCTTAGAAATACCTACTAAATGAAAAGAAACACCATGGGAGTAGAATTAAGTACATCAAGCATGAAGCCAATACATTCCACCAACATTTTAAATCCCTTCTATATCTGTTTAACAACCCTTTCTTTAAAGTAACGTATTGCACAGAATGTAAAATCTGCTATGTTCCACAGGAACATGTCTGACCTGATAATAGACCCTCGTTCCTGAATGGTACTGCCAGTCCCTCAGCTCCAGCCAGGCCATCCTTCTCAGCCCTCCAGAATCTTTGTTTCAAAGTCTCTAAACTTACAATGTTAGCTCAAAAGCTTTTCCCATGTCTGTCCACCTCTGCCACAAATGCAGGCTTACCTCATATGTAACGTCTACCCTTAACTAATCTCCAGTGCTTGGAATTCTCTTATCTAAAGTCTATCGTATGTACATGTATGTCGTGCATGTATGTTGTGTATGTGTGTGTGTGCAGCTTTGTGTGAATATATAGCCCCACTTAGACCATCAGCTTTTTAACTAAATACTTGCTGTATTAAATCCTCCCTAGAATGTGCTGATAGGAAAATACAAGATGCATATTAAGGTTTTTGTTGAATTAAATGAAATATTCCTTACACTTCTTTTAGGTGGTACCAACGACATTGAAAAAAATATTATACAAGAAGGACAAAGAGGAAGTAGCTGGTTCAGTTTCCCTGAATCTCTTTAAGTAACCCATGTTTATTTAGGATATATAGTTATCAAAAGAATAAAGATGGCTAAGTATTCTCACTTGATTTTTATCCTACCTATAAGGGAAGACTCTTCTTTCGGTATGTCACATGAGGAGAAAAATACATTCAGGTTCATGATTATCTTCACTTCAAATAGTAAACATTAACTATCATTTGTGATCAAAAATTTTAAGTTAAGACTAATAGAAGCCTTTGTACTTGACAATTAACTTTAATCCAAGAAATCATTTGGAAAGTCAAAGATGCTAGTCAATTTAGTTATCTTTTTGGATATTAAAAGTGGCTATAAAGTATCAGGAAGAACTCTTCAAAACCCTACATCTGCTTTAAAATCTGTTTTCCCCTTTAACAAAGTTTGCACAGTAAAAGTAATCATTAACAGGTATGACAAAGTCTGTGAATTATGAGACACTGCTGTCATTACTTTTGTGAATTACAACTTTTGGTCATATGGGTTTGTTATCAATTATAAGGGCAATTCATGTAATATACAGATATACAATAGTGTACCACAATCTAATACCATTCATTCTTATTCATGAGGTATTATTACATAGCTCATAAAAAGCCAAACCTGAAGTTCACCCTGAAAGTTACCCATTCACATGAAAGGCTTTTTTTTTTTTAGCAGCCCTACATTCTTATCTAAATATCTGTTTTTTTTTTCTATTTACTCTATCAAAAAGAATATATAATATTAAATCTGAAAATCAAACCTTAAGCCTTTGTAATCTAATATCATATATGTGCTGGTATATTTACGTGCATAATTTCACATGAACATAGAATAATTCTATCTAGAAAATATGTAAAATTATCTTCCTATATTATCTATGTTTATTTTTAAAGAAAACAGGAAGTCTTTTCTTCACATTTTAAATATTTCCTTATACTTCATAACACACTAAACTACATTAAAATTAAAACAGATGATTCTATATCACACAAAGAGAAAATGATTTGTCAGAATGAACGTATTTATCTTCTTATAAAACTCTTTTTAAATCATACGGTTTTGAACAAATTACTTCCATGTAAAAGCACAAGATCTAGAGACACATGGCTTGGATTCAAATACTGACTCTGCCATTTCCTATCTGGGGCCTTTATGTGGAAAGTTACTTAGCCATTCTATGCCTCATTTTCCTCTCTTGTAAAATGGAAATGAGAATGAAGATTTATCACAATGAGTTGTTGTGAGGATTAGAGAGCCCAGAGCACAGCCTGACATATATTAGATATTCAATAAATACTAATGAGTTATTGTGATAGTTATTATTTTAAGTCTCAGATTTTTAAATGTGTTCTCTTAGATGAGTTTGCTAAGATAATGTCCATCACTATTTATTCGACCAATTTCTTGCAGAAGTATTACATGCAAACAGACTACACATCTATGCAAAAAAAATAAAAAGTGCTATTATTGGAAAATATCATTATGACAGATTTGGTGCCAATGTGACAGTTGATTAATTCATGTTACGGCACCTCTGATACTTCACAATATTTAATTCATTCAATTACACAAACACTTTCTCAGTCAAAATACACTGATATAAAGTAGACTTCCTATTTATAAAAGTCTAAAAATTTTTTAAAGAGAAACAACATTCAAATGGTATTTATTAGCCATCTTTTGTCCTTGTTTTTGCCTCTTTTTCTTTTGTGCTTTTTCTTAGGCAAGTCACTCCAGTTCAAGCCTTTAAACATAACCCTGAACACATTAAATTGGAGTGTACACTATGTATACCATCACACAACACGATTCCACACTCTCATTCCACAGTGAGTTTAAATGTCAAACCTCCTGGAAAAACTCAAGATTCCTCTCCTTCCTCTGAGCATCTCCCCCTCCCAGACCGGCCACCTTGCTTCTCCTGCAATGGGCCACCCAGCCACAGAGGCATCTCCTGGAGAACAGCAACTCTGGTATCTCTAGCTCTATGTACGCTTTGCAATCAGGCGGAACTCACTCCAAGTCCCAGATCTATCGCTTATTAAGTATGTGACCTTATAAAAGTGACCTCTCTGACCTTGTTTCCTCATCTGCAGCTGGAAAACTACTGGTGTCCACTTCAAAGAAATGTAGTAAGAGTCAAGAGTAAAGTGCGTGGACGTCGTAAGTTGTCAAAAGATGTTACTTTCAATTTTTCTTACCCTTCTCTATTTTTCCTTTTTTCTGTAACACTTCTCATCTTCTTTATTTTAACAAATTACATTTAAATTTTCCAAAAAATTAAACAAAGCCATCCGATTCATACATCATTGATGCTTTTGTTGTAGGCAGTTGAATCTGTCAGCTGTGCTGCTGATCTACTATCGCCCTCTCTCTTTTTGACAATGTCAGTGACTCTTGACCCTTTGTCACTATTATGTGGTCAGTTTGTGTCCTTGCAATATTGAACAAGAGGCAGGACACTGCAGTATGACCCTCAGAAGAATATAGTGACTTTCTTAAACAGAACCATGCAGGCTTGTGAATAAAAGCCTTCCAAAATTCTTTTTAACCTGCAACTAGGGGGAGGTTTTAAAATACAACATTTTAGGGATGTATATAGCTTCATCCTCACTCAAAATGCCATCCTTTACCATGATGAAAACTACATAAAGATAATTAACAAAGTCACCAAAAGGTCTACCTTAAAAAAATAGATATCTAAAATTTTTTCTGTGTATGTCGAGTTTAGTGAGATTTATTCTATTAATATAATTATGACCTATTAATATTATAATGAAAATAAGAACACATTATTTACAAATATTGATTATATATTATGTTTATATAAACATTTAAATTATAATACTAAAAATAAAAGTATACATATAAAAGCAAACACAGGTTTATAGCAATATTCTGTGACTTTGAAATTATAAGTCATCTAGAAACAATCTTAATGCTTTTATTTAACTTTAAAGAAAATACTATTACTATTGTTAAAATAAATTTTAAATATAGAGGATTGCAAAACCTGAAGCAGTTCCCTTAAAAAGAAAGTATATTCCCCTGCATACTGTACAATATAAAAAATAAATATTTTAATACTTTTACTACATTAAAAACTATTAATCTGCAAAAATAGCTAAAATAGCTTTGATATGTAATTTAAAACATGTGGTTAAAGAAAAGAATTTGATAAACCTCAAGATAGAATGCTAAGTAAAACCGAGTGTGTGTGTTGACCAAGGCACACTGTGGCATTACTTTGTGGAGCCGATCAATAGATATTAGCTTTAAAAAAAAAGAGATATAGAAAGAAGCTGCAGCGTATTTTTAGAATGACAGTGAGAAGGTTTAAATTGTCTCAATCAAGACTCAATTTTTTCTTCTCAGTTTTTCTAGCTGTTCTCTTCCAGTTAAGACTCTTCATTTCAAATAAATTTAATTAGTTCCAATTGATCATAGCTAACACCGTTTTATCCATGGTTCTTTTATAAGGCAAACACTAACAAAGACTGCTGGTCACAGATTCAAGTGCCATAAGACAACATTCATACCTCATTCAATTCTCACCCAAAAGAAAAATTTCAGAAAGATATTCTGCCTATGGCAAAAGCACTAAGTTATACTTCATATTTTAATTGCTATCTTAGTAGGTCGTTTAACTGAGTTAATTACAGAATTAAGTTCCAGATGACTACAAATATAAAATTAATACAACTATGCAAATTAGCCTAACTCTAGCCATCAAATAAGAATCTATTCAAAAAAAGGAAAATAGCTTTCATGATATGATTTCTATTTATTTTATGAGGAAATATTATTAGAGCAATTCTTTCCAAATAAGTTGAAAAAGAAAACAAAAAAAGATTTTTCAAAGTGAATGGCTAATGTGACCTGTTTTCCCTTTTGTATTTGTGCTCTACAATTCTGGCTGTCCCCAAATAAGATTATTGTGCTTGAAACAGGTTTTTCTCTATGCATCTACCATATTTTTCATAATGCAATTTATATAGGATTCTAGTCAATAAAAAGAAATATGGTTTTCTTCTAAACCCTCCCAAAAATCTATACCACATCTTAATCAAGTCACACAATCTAAAGGTAACCTGAACGGCCTACAGACTGCAGCATGCTAGTCGCTTTGACAACATGTGAAGGAAGCCTTTTTTTAGTTATTTAAATTCTTTGGATATTGACCATTCTTGCCTCTAGTATCCATGGCATGCAATGAATAAATCAACTGATAAAGCCATTCGTCACATATGTTTAACTGAACTTCTTACAGATTAAAAAATACTTTGTGCAGCATTAATTGACTCTCCAAAACTAGATTTTCATTTTTAAGCTTCTTGATTTTTTTTTTTAAACAATCAAATAAAAGCACACTCATGTGCTACAATGCTGTCTTATGACTTTGGTGGTGCATAATTCAAAATTTCAATGTGCTGATTTAATAATGCTTATTTGAGTGCTCGAAAATTTCTTTTATTCCAGAATGCAAGTTGAGTTAGTCTTTTTTCTATAAATTAATCACTACTTTTTATAGACAGAAGGCCTTTAAAATTTACAAGAAATTAAAATGTAACAAAACATTTATAACACCATAAAATAAAGCGATAAAAATAGACTAAAACAAAAACTAGTTTAAAAAATCTGCAAATAATTTACTTTAGTAGCTACTGAAATAAATTCCACAATTGTGACGTGCAAATGACGTTCAGAAAAGTTGAACGTTTCTGAAATAATGTATATTTAAGGCAGATGATTTTAATCAATGAACTGATACATTAAAAATAACTTAAAAATAACAAGTAATAGCCATCACCATCGTCTCATTTTTCCTGAAAACCAGATGCTCCCCAACTTAGTCAACTACTTATTGGCAGCAGTGGCACAAGCTATGGGTTTTGTGATACAGGCTTTGTAAATTTTCAAGGGAGATCATTAGGCTTCTTCCCAGTGAAGACACTTTAAAGGCATTCAGATGGTAATAGTAAAGAACCTGCAACACAAAGCTTTAACAGAAAAAAAAAGCTTCTGTTTTTTTCTCCCTTTAAGTTTTGTTGAAAATGGTACTGGTATTTTCTGGGCATGCTTCTTTTCAAATTATTGATTACTATTAAGTTAATATTTGTTGCTTCATAATAATTATAGATGTGTATCATCAGATTTTACATTTTAACCAACCTCATCAAAAAAAACCCACAAAAGTTTATCATCTTAACACCAAGAAAAACCTATACTAGGTTGTTTCTATCTACTGTGCACTGGAAGAAATTGAGCCGAATGCTTTTGTGGATCCAGTAATTGGAACTGCTTTAAGTCTATAAAAAGATAGGCTAGGCTGAACATAGGTGCTGTACAGCTTTCCTAAATTTTACTTTATGTCTAGTTATGTGACAAATAACATAGATAAGAATGTTCAATACTCGAGCAATGTAGATAACTTAAAAGCAGCATTTATTTCTATAATATAGGTACAAAGTATATCTGAAAGTTTCCTTACGTAGCCTATATTGCATATATTGCTATTACATCTTACCCTATAATTGCAAAACCTTTCATAACATGATAGGTGTATTCCTTAACAAGTTCCAAGGCTTTAGTAATGATCCTAGCCTCTGAATTAGAGGGTCCCCAGAAAATCAAATGCATAGCCGGCAGGTTCATTGTTACAGCAACAATGAGCAAGCCAAATAAACATTTCCTCTCCTTTACAGTTCAAGATCAAAAAGGACACTAAACAGTCCTATAAAACTAAACACTCCATCGATGCAGGTTTCCATCCTTTCCATCAACATATTTAGTCCCATTATAAATGACCTAAAAGCATTTTCCAATATTGGACAAGGCTCATCCAGATAATGTTAAAGATGCCTCCTTACCGGTCGTGATGTCATCATCTACGAGGTCGTGCTCTTCCTCTTGGACTTTGGCTTCTGGCCCCGAGGTAGTATCAGGAGCCGTGGTGACTGTCTGCATGGCTTCTGCTGAGACCCCAGCTATAACAAATGAGAATTGCAAGGTTTAATTTTAAGATCTGTAAGAAAGGTAGATCTAAACTCTTAAACTCTTAAATCTTTTTTGCTTACTGGCTGCAAATGCCATACATTTAAAACAATATAACATATTCACCAAATTTAGAAAGAGACACAAAGTAATGAATCAAACATTCATGTGTGTTCTGTTTCTTTAGACGTACATATACATACATGGGTGCAAACAAAATTGACTTTTTTTCACTAAGATCTGGGGAAAACAGAAAAATGATTAAATAATATTTTTACCTGAAGTAAAAATGTTTTTACTTGATTCCTTTCAACAATTTTGCTACAGGTATTTTAGCTGATTTAGACATAATTATGCTCAAAAAAGAAAAAAATCTAGACGTGAAGGACTAATTTAAAATTTACTCTCTTTGATATTAGTTTGCTTATAATTTGGAGCTGGGAAGAAGGATGGTGACAAAAGAGGGATTTGTGCCCTGGGTCAATGTAAGAGACCTGACATGCATTGCAGAAAGAGTATAACGTATCCATCTATGAAGAAATTAGATATTAGCTCAGATAATTATCACACTGAAAGAACCTAACTGAAGCAGACAGGTGATCTAGATCAGGGTTCCGAAAGCTTCCATTCTGTAAAATCACCTGAGAACTTGGTAGTCCATACAAATATCTTTTCCTGACTCACCTGTCTTCTCATCCCTGATAATTTATTTTGTTGTCAATTTATATCTACCACATTATTTCTAAATAGGCAATGAAGAGTAGGGTGACTCAATATTTTTCTTATGGTTATCAACAGATACTGCTTGATCATGGCATATAAAAATCTCACTGTTGGAAGTTACTTTAGGAGGTGAATCTTCTAATCAAATCTTCTTAATAAGTACTTCAATAACTGCATGTATAGTAGCCATCAAAATTTAAAAACCAAAAGCTACAAATACTCAAGGATTTCTTTTCTTCCAACGTGTATTAACTTAAACACTTCTCTGTGAAATTCCACCTTGCTGCCTCTGGTTTATGAAAGGCACCAAGATAGGAAGAATCTTAGTCATTAACCACCATGAGTGATCCAGAACTAGATCTATCAGGAGACAGCTCCACAGCCTAACAATTTAAGTTTGGGGAAGAGAATATACCATGTTGTACTACCACTATCTTCAGAATTGCTACTACAAAAAAGTGAACAGTGCTATATCAATGGCCCCTGCTGAATGCAAAATGACAATGCCATCCCTTTGCAGTAACATTTTGTTGTCAGATTTTCAAGATAAAATATTAAAATAATAGAGAGGGATTACTAGAAATGTAGTATTAATTGCTTAAGTAAAATAATCGCAAAGAGGATATAAGAAAGTAAAGGCCACATTCCTAAATATTTATTGCTTAAATACAAAATCAAAGATCATTATTAAATCAAAATATAAATCTCTGAAGTCTCTCAATATTGTTCCTTGCTTAACCCTTGATAATTTTGAAAATGATCAGAGAAACAGGGAAAAGATATTAAGAAATAGTTTAGATAGTAACATTTATCAGTAGTATTTTTCTTTCCTGTAAAATTAAAAGGTTCCATGAAAATAAAGCTGGCATTTATGTAGCAACCAGTTTACAAATCCACTTAAATTGATCTCTTTTAATCAGAGAGGTTAAGTAATTGCTCAAAATAGCACAGGTACTAAATTCGAGAACCAGAACTGCCATGTAGGTCTTTTGATTTTAAACCCCAATATCCTTTGATCACCAAGTCCTTCCAGGGGCAGAGTTCCAGGATAGGAGGTATGACAGAACACTACAGCATAACCATGACAAATCATGAAATAATATAATACTCAATATAAATATTGTCAAGCCCTCCATGGAGTTCTTTGGCTATATGAGGTAACAGTTCAATTGAGAGAGTTCAGTACTTTGGGACAGAGCTTAAGGAGCAAACATGTATACCTCAAAGTAGCCAAGGTTGAAAGACCATGTAGCTATTCTGAAATTGAATTTTTGATTGCTGCTTTCAAAGTAATGGGTATAAAATCCTTTTTCTCTTGACAGAAAAAATGAAAATACAAAGACTAAAAGAAAACTACAAATCAATATCTCTAATAAATATAGTCTCAAAAATCCTCACCATAATATAAGCAAATAAAATTCAGTAACATATAAAAAGAATTATACACCATAAGTTAGGTTTTTTCCAAGGATGCATGTCTGATTATATATTCAAAAATCAATCAACATAATCCAAAATCTTAAGCTAAAAAAAATCATATGATCATTTGAAGCATTTGATAAAATTCAACGTCACAATTAAAAAACTCAGAAAAATAAGAATAAAGGAGAAGTTCCTCAATTTAATAATGAAGAGCATTTACTAAAAATCTATAGCTAATATTATACTTAATAGTGAAAGACTGACTACTTTCCTCTTGTGGTCAGGAATAAAGTAAAGATGTCGACACTAGCCACACTTATTTATTTTTAATATTATATTAGTTTTAATATAATATTTATAATATTATATTAGTTTTAGGTGTACAACATGGTGATTAGACATTTACATAACTTATAAAGTGATCACCTTGATAAATCTAGTACTCATCTGACACCATACATAGTTATTATAATATTATTGACTATATTCCTTATGCTGTACTTTACATCTTCATGACTACTTTTTAACCACCAATTTGTACTTCTTCACTCCTGCCCCATTTTCACCCATCCCCTCAACCCAACTCGCATCTGGCAACCACCAAAATGTTCTGTGTATCTATGAGTTTGTTTTTGTCTTACTTCTTCGTTTTTTTTTTTGTTCTTGGCCCCTTTTATTTAACATAGTGTTGGAAGTTCTAGCCAGTGCAATAAAGCAAGAAAAGGAAACATATACCATTTGGAAAGGATGAGGTAAACTGACCCTATTTAAGGATAAAATGATCATCTACATAGAATATACAAAGGAATCTAAAAATAAGAAAATTGAACTAATGAGTACAGCAAGGCCTCAGAATACAAGAAAAAAATATTTTAAAAAATCAGTCATATTTCTATATGCTAGCCATGTGAACACCTTAATTTTAAAAAAAAATGCTAATAATAATGGTTCAAAAACTGAAATATTTAGATGCAAATTTCTATATGCTAGCCATGTGAACACCTTAATTTAAAAAAAAATACTAATAATAATGGTTCAAAAACTGAAATATTTAGATGCAAATCTTAAAAAAAAACATACAGGACTTGTATGCTGAAACCTACAAAACATGGATGAAAGAAATCAAAGAAGATCTAAATATATGAAACAGAGAGCCATATCATGTTAATGGGTTAGAAGAATCAACATACTAAAGATATCTATACTCCACAGACTGATATACAGGTTTAATGTAATTCCTATCAAAACCCCAGCACAAATTTTTTTAGATAGAGATGAAATTATTCTACAATTATATGTATAGACAAAGAAATTAGAATAGCTAATAGAATTTTAAAGAGAAAAATAAGGTAGGAAAAATGAGTCTGCCCCATTTCAAAACTTATCATATAAAGTTATTAAAACATGTGGCTTTTGGTTAGTAGATGCACACAAATAGGCCCAACTGGTATTTGACAGGTGTAAAAGCAGTACAATGGAGGAAACACAGTCTCTTCAACAAATGGGCTGCTGCCACTGGATGTTCATAGATAAAAATACAAACTCTGACCTAAGGCTCACTCCTAATATAAAAATTAACTAAAAATGAATCATGGAGTTAAATGTAGAACAAAGAAATATAAAGTTTTAGAGAAATAAAAGAAGAAAATCTTTGAGATCTAAAGCTAGACTTGATACCAAAAGCACAATCCATAAAAGGAAAAAAATTGGTAAACTGGACTTCATCAAAATTAAAAACTTTTATTCTAAAAAAGGCCCTATTAAGAGGATAAAAAGACAAACTACAAACTGGGAGAAGATTCACAAATTACATATCCAACAAGAGACTAGTACCTAGACTATATAAGGTACTCTCAAAACTCAACAGCAAACAGTCTGGCAGTTCCTCTAAAGGTTAACCACAGAGTTATCCCACGACTCAGCTACCCACTCCCAGGGAATAAAAACCTGTGTCCACACAAAGACTTGTACATGAGTGTTCACAGCAGCATTGTTCATAAAAGCCAGAGTGTTTAAACAATCTGAATGTCCATCAACTGGTGAATAAATGTAAAATGTATCACAAATATTTTAGAATCATGAAAGTAAGCTGTATCTTGATTGTGGGAGTGGAAATATTACCATTCGCATTTGTTTAAAACTCATAAAATTGTACACTAAAAAGAGTCAATTTTACTGTATAAATTATGCCTCAATAAACCCAACTTAAAAAAAAGATACAATCAAAGGTACTACATATCACTGTCCTAAAGAAAATTGAGGATTTTGAGGATTATGCCAGAATACAATGCTATTTCAATGAAACACAAAGACTAGAAAAATTGTTTTATTTTCTTCCTAGTATAAAAAACTAAATTATCTGAAACATAAAAATCACTTCATCACTATCCACTATCAATAAGATAATACAATATTCCTGAGAAATATGAAGAGTCCACATAGAAAATACATGGAACCTTCAGTTTCTTGCACATTGATAGTCAAGATTATAAATATCAATTCTTTATATGGTGTTACTTTGCTTTTCTCTTACATATTTGATATAAGTAAACTTACTTGTCAAACTGTGCTATAAAATCAAAGCCTTATTTACTTTCTGAGTATCACCATAATATCTGGCAGTAATGAACATCTCATAAAAGTTCAATAAACACATTTTGAATAGAACTGAATACCTTCAATCCCATGACACAAATTATATTTTTAAATATATTAGAAAACAATAAGTGTGCTTTGGGGAAAGATATACAATAAAAAGGTACAATAAAGAGATGATAAAGAGATAAAGTAAAGGGATACAATAAAAATACACGAAAAATTAATGGAAAGAAGTGAGATACTTAAAAAAACAGTTAGTTTCCAAATACAGGTTTCACAAAATAAAAAAAATGAATGTACATTATGCCATACAATAGGTGTGTCTATAAATGGGTTCTGTATTGTGAATCAGGAAGAAAATAAAGGCAAAATGGAATGAAGCAGAAATTGGGTATGAGTTAACTCGACATGGCAGAGAAAGGAACCTGAGTGTATGGGGGGTCTGTGGCTAGTGGCAGAAGAAAGAAATGGAGGACAGGGAAGACTATTTTGAGACCTTCATGCCATCTAGATTTCCAAATACTCAGATCACTATTCATGGTGTGCGCACACACACAAACAAATTTCCAGTTTGCATGCAATAATTTTAATTGCTTTAGAAAAACTTTTTTTAAATGTAAATATAGAAATGCAGTTTTCAAAATTAGTGTAATAAAACTGCACTTGCATCTCGCCATCAGTAAAATCAGGTACATTATTCTAAAATTTATCTTTCAAAAGTTTGTAAATTACCATTATAATCATTTTTCTACTGCTGGCTAATATCTGAGTAGGATAATATGAACTCAGAAGACTTCAGTGTCATGTGATTAACTTAATAATCAGAGATCAAATACTAAATTTTAATAGAGTAACATTTAAAATTTAGCACTTTAACCGAAACTGGAATATAAAATCATTTGAGTTCATTATAATTTTACTATGTCATTGAAGATTAGATAGAAGCAGTAAACAATATTGTTAAGATGCTGAAAGAAAAACATATACCATAATATTTATAAATATTAACAAAAATTATGTTTCTCATTCTCATAGTAATATAGATTTTCCCTGAGATTAAAAACGAACCTAAAATAGCAGGTATGTTTTATTTTATCAGTTTCTCACAACTGTGGTTTTCCAATCGTCCAATTAAAATAAACTAGAAGCAATAATCTGATAGGAACATTTACTTTGAATAAAGAAAAATTTAACAATAAGGAAGGGAGAACGTGCGTATCTACAGTTTGTTTTCAGGCAGAAGGCTTTACGTTATTGGAAGCAGATCTCTGCAGTGACTGACCACATTGCCCCACATTCTCCGCAATCCTATGACAGACAGACGGCCTGCCTCGCATTAATTCACTTCACACCACTTGTATCGATCCACAGCCGGTTCCTTAGTCTCTCTGCACACATTGCCTGTCTGGCTGCCTACATCCACATCAGCACATACACACAAAGGCCAGAGAAAGATAACCTTTTGCTTTCCATTAAAGACACAGTATCCACTTTTCCTTCGGCAATAGGATCAAAAATATAAAATATAACTGTACAGATGTCTCAGAGAAAAGTCTTCTTGTAAGGAATATTAAGAGTATTTATCCCTTATTCCAAATAGAGATCATTTCAATTTAACAAAAACCAGTTGGTGTATTAAAGGCCATAAACCAATTACAGAAATGGAAAATACAGTTAAAAATAAGCAAAATGTCTTCAAGCCTGAATAAGAAAATAATAATCATTTGGAAATGTGTTTTGATAGTTATTTTTAAAGAAATGAAATACGTTTTTCCTAAATAGCATTTTGACTTTTTTAAGAAAACTGCTCTCACATAAAATGTAATTATAAACAATTCTGAAAACAACAAAAGAAATGTATTTACTGAAAAATGCACAAGGAACAGAAGATAGGAAGTGTACTATATCAACAGAATATTAATTGTAAAAGTATAAAGCTTTATTATTCCTCTTTCCCAACAAGAACTGGAAAATGATCCATGGTAAAAATCTCACCTAACACTTTTAATTCATTGCATGTACTTTTTCAAAGATTTCTTTTTGATTTGTAGTCTATGAGCTGACTCAACACCAATTTTGGCTTCAGAAGACACAATAAAACAAAGATTTATTGTTCTACCTACAATGTGTTGAGAAACAAAGGCAAATCTGTCTTGACACACAACTGTACCAAAGCATGGACTTAAAATTACAACCTCTGGCTGATTTAGAAACCCAAATTATAAGCAGAATTATATGTCTCAGAACTGAGCAAAGTATATTCTCCTCGGTAAGAAAGTACCTTTGAAACCCTTTTTGGGGTTTCATTTTTTTGTCAAGATTACCCAGGCAGTGATTACAACACCAAGTAATAACAAAAGCGATGCAGTACATAAATAAATACAGTACACTAAATGTTGTTTTTTATAATAATAAGTAACTTTAGAAAAAATAAAAAAACGGGAAACTGATGAAGGCTGCTGAAACTAAGGACAGCTTCAAAATGAGGAGGTTAAGATTTGGGCTGGGTCTGAAAGATGGGAGAGATCCAAGTAAGAGAGAGGCTGGCGCTTTATTCATCTGGCCATATGAATAAAGCAAAGCCATTAGAATGATGAAGACGGGTAACCATGCAAAGTTCTTTCATTACCTTAAAAACTCATGAAGCACCCAGGCTACTGTGTACCAAGCCCGTGTCGGGTATTAGAGGCACAAAGGTGAAAAAGACAGAGAGCCTTAGCTCCCAAGAAGCTCACATGTGAGATGAGGCCATGGGCACTCATTAACAAAATGTAAGCACGAGAAATCATTTGATTTGTGTTTTAGAAAGAACTCTCTGTGAAGAATGATTTGGAAGGACTCAAAAACAGAGGTAGTACAAAGGCCAATGATTTTGAAACTGTACTACTTGGAGCCTTACGGGTTCCCTAGAAGTGCCAGAAGGACAAGGGAGACCTCCAATCTCCCCAGGTTTGCCTGTGTGTGTGTGTGTGTGTGTGTGTGTGCATGCGTGCAGGTGCATACACATACACATTGTATAGAGGTTTTCATTTGAAGAAAGGATTCCACTTCTAAAAAAAGTTTGAGAACCAGTGATCTTGATTTTTCAAAAATAAAGAAAGTACAAATGGGGAGAAAATCAAAGTTGTTTTCATATAAAACGTACAGATGAAGGTGAGTCTGAACATGGGGAAGGACAGGGTGAAGATTCATGCATCAACTTTTTTTTTCAATGATTATGCTAGGCAAAGGGATGCAAATGAAGGAGATAAAACAAAGGACTTGATACTGTAGAAACTTAGAGCCATGTGAAAAATATAGACATAAGTACATAAGTGCAAATATACTGTTCATCTGAAGAAAAGTCATTTAATTCTGCTTGAGATGGGGTGAAGAAGAGAACACATGACAAAAACCACCTCACGGGAAGAAAATAGTTGAGTAGGGTCTTCAAGTACATATGAAAAAATTTACCACAGAATGACACCAAATGAAGAAAATTCCAGGAAGACAGGACATATGCTAAAGGACCCTCATGTATCAACAGGACTGAGTAGCAGAAGCATAAGAAGTGTGAGGAGAGGCGAAATCGAGGCTAAAAGGATATTTAAGGTCAGTGCCCAAAAGACAATGAGAAACGGTGCTAACAGAAAATATGAAAGAATGTTATTATTCTTTAAGGCTCCGGTATGGCAGATGGATAGAAGAGGTCAACAACTGGTAAATAAAACCACAAGACTGCTAGGGTTGGTGGCCATGCAATGACAGTAAACAAGAACTTTAATAACATGAGATTTTAGGATAAGTAAGAATAACCCTATAACTTCCCTTTCTCATCATCGGAATAGTCTGGGAATTCAGTTTATACAGAGCCAGAAGCAGTTGTTTGAAGACAATTATGAAGGCAGAGTTTGATCTATACTAGCAGACAGTCCCAGAGAGGCAACCAATGAAAAGCAATAACTTCTGTGTTGCCAGCCAAACTGCCTTGTATCCTTGTATCCTTGTATACGATCCAGAGAATACAAGATAAAAGACAGTGATATATTATCTCTGAAACTCACTGATGGATATAAGGGGTATATTTAGCACAGCACCTGGGATGTAGTAAGTGCTCAATAAACAACATTATTAGTATCATTAATATTATCATTGCTTCTGATATTACTAATTTTAGCTTATTTATTAGTTTTTCTCCAGAAGTACTTTATGTCCCTCTGAATTCAAATTCAACTTTTATCCTATTTGACAAACCTATTTATTTGTCTTTTAAAAAATCTTTTATTAAGCACTGCTTCCCTCCTTTTAGAGTGACATTTCCAGACATCTTATCTGGAAAGATAAGACACTTGAAGGCAAAGACACTCAAATATTTACATTTCAAAGAATCAATCTATCCTATGATGACTTCTATTACTGCTAATTATGTTATTTTTAAATACCTTCACACACACAGCACATGCACATAAACACACAGAAGTAGGAAAGCTTTCAACCTTGCAATCTCTTAACACGCAGTGAATAATTAACTTGAAAAGTAAGACACAGCCATCTTGTTTTACTATCATCCTAGTAGATGATGCATATAATTGGCAGCAATATGCTATAAGATCACACTCTAAGGCATTTGTGATATTCCAACAATTTCTTCACAATAACTTAAACATTGTAATGTGCTTTGACTTCATTATTTGAGAATATTAAGTTCTTCTACAGATCAGAAAAACATTTGAGTTGATGAAACTCATAAGAAGTGTTAAATATACATAGTAAATAAACAAGTAGCTTGTGATTCTATAGGCAAAACTCATAAGATGTTAAATATAGATAGCAATGTTAATGACATGGAAGATATGTTATAAGTGAAAAAGGATGAACAAGCAAGAATGTTACTTGTAGATGAATGGAAAGGCCAAGTCATAAGATAAACGTAAAGCTACAACACTTCCGGAAGAAACACAGGTGAAAATCTGCATAACCATGGGTTTTACCAATGAGTTTTTAGATACAACACCAAAAGCATGAGTCAAGAAAGATAAAAACTGATAAACTGGACTTTATTAAAAAAGCTTGGCAAAAGACCTAAGCAGACATTCATTGCTAGTAGAAAGGGAAAACCATCTGGCAGTTTTGTTTTTTTTTAAATAATTATACTCATGCTTACCATATAACCTAAAAATTCCAATCCTGGGTATTTGCTCAAATGAATTAAAATCTTATATTCATGCAAAATCCTAAACATGAATATTTACTGTAGCTTATTCATAACCATGAAAACCTGAAAACAATCCAGATGTCCTTAAACAGATGAATGCATAAACCAACCTTGGCACAGCCATATAATGGAATGCTATTTAGCAATAAAAAGAATGAACTATTGATTCATACAATGATATGGATGAATCTTAAATATATTTTCCCAAGTGAAAGAAACCAAACCCAAAAGGCTACATGTTGTATGATCCCATTTATATAAAATTTTGAAAAACGCAAAATTATAAGGATGGAGAACAGATCAGTGGTTGACGGGGTGGAGGTGGGATCGATTACAAAGAGGCTACAAAAGGATATTTCCAAGGTGTTGGAAATGTCCTGTATGGCACTGTGATGGCAGATACCTGACTCTATTCATTTGCCAAAACTCCAAGACCTATATACCCTACACACCCAAGAGTAAACTCCACTGCATGCAAATTTTAAAAATGAATTAATGAGAATGCTGGGGAATCCAGGATAAACTGCAGAGCGTGACAAATGAATGTTATAAATGTATGACCTAACTTCACTGAAGGGCACATAAAAAAAGGAGTTTACCCAAGGAACTGGAAAAACAACAAAACACTGCTTACTATAAAGCTAAAGACAAAAAGGACTGCATACAAATACTGTATTCCAGTTGGTAAACTGATTTAGCAATTCTAAATTACTTTATGTGTCTACTAGAGTTGAAAAAACAAGTAAATCTATTACAGATGATGAGAGATTTCTCATACTCAGAGAAAGAAAATACAAATAAGCAAAAGGGGAAGCCTAGACTGTATCCTGTGGTGGTGGATTAAAATTGGAAATAGCATGAATTCGTGTCTATTTTAACATACATGAAGAGATGGACAGCTACAGAAATAATTGTAGATATGTGGGTATACATGGGTATGCATAAATATATTTAACAATTCTGTCCAGTGAGAGGGCCAAGAAGCAATGACATCCCAGTAAAATAAGCACACCTAGAGTCCAGATCTTAGTTTCTAATACCTCCACTGGAGGGAACCAGGACACCTTGGAAAAGTGGCTGATTCTAGGACTGGGGCAGGGAAAATACAAGATGATAGGAAAGTGCTTAAAAAAAAGATGGAATCATAGCAAAATAACACTGGGGCCAATTTTAAAGAGCTCCCTATGGCCAATGCTGAAATGATCTGAGCAACAACTCGGCATTATAAAAGGTCTACATCTCAGTTAGGTACCTGCTAAGTGCTTGGTGCTGGGTCATTTGGGACCAAAAATAGGGTCTTGGACCTTAGCCCCAAGAATATCTCAATGAAGTACTTACATCTATCTATCTATTTTTATGAAGATTGTATAGCTTCATTATCATAAGGAACTATAAATTATGTCTCAAATATAAATAAATGTTCATACATGGACTATAAAGATAGAAATAATATGGTAAAACTCAAAGAAAACTAAGTAATCAGGTACATGAAATATATTTACTTCAGCCTGGAAACATGACAAAATGGCATCAAACTGCTGAAGATATAAAACCATTCATATACTGTAATGAGCATAATGCATCTATAGAAGCATATCATTATTCCACATTACACTGATTAAATCTCACAATTTATTTTAAAGACTATTTATATCTAACTGGTGATTTAGAGGAGGATGGAAAGTTGAATTAACTAAGGGAGCAACCAATCATTGCCTCTGGCAGAGCTTTTAAAGAATTAACTTGCAATCAAAATTGTAAAAAGAATGAAAAATGAATTGGATGAATTCTAAGATAGCAGAGATACTACAGTGTGTAAAGAATATAAACTTCCATTTTTTAACCCAATCCCACAAATAAAAATAAAACTTAAAATGTTTTTAAATTAGGCAGCCACTCTTAGATTAGAATTCAAATTTTCTCCCCCAGTCTGGTGGCAAGGTCTGGCTGAGAGGTGACAAAGTACCAAGAAAGGAAGTACAGAATCACTTAACTCATTAAACTTGAGAAGATGAACAAAAGTAGATCAACTACTCTTAGAGAATGCCAACAATAAAGAACTATGCTTTAAAGAGGTTAAATGAAAGACTCCCATTCACTTGACGTCACGAGAATCCATGATATCTGATATTGCAACCACTCCACTCAACAGTTCCTTTGGAATGTTTCACAGCACACCTTAAAAATGTGTTTAATTCTTTTAGCATAAATAGGTATACGTCCATATTTTATCAGGCTGTCTTACACATTCTTTTCAAATACTTTTTACTTATGATAATGATGATGAAAATAATAGAGGCCAATATATAAAAATATATAATGCTTGGTATGTACAGGCACTCTTCTAAGAAGTGCTTTACATGTTACAAGTGCTTCATTAAATGTAACATGATATATATCCACAACTATATTTTATCTTAATGTTTCCAGCTCTTTTATGACCTCCGCAGCACCTAAAATATTTCCAGCAGTACTACAATAATTTTTTAATTGCGTATTTGTAATGAGTATTAAATGTCACAATCCTGACGAATAAAAAAGCAGAAGACATAAAGAATAAAAATATGCGATCTCAATATTTAATTAAAATATTGTCATCCTGTTACACTTATCCTTCCTATTAACTTATATTGCAAAAATAGAAATTCTAAACTTAGATAAAATTAAAATAGATTTATGTAGTTAAAACTGTTTCAAACTTAAAAAAGTTTTATTAGTATTGCCCTCTGAATATATTTATTTTACATTAAGCCCCTGGAATTTCCAAATGTAATGGTTATTTTCCATGTTTACATGTCATTGCCCTTGTCTCTGCTGACGCTCCCATAAGTCTGTATGGTCTCTATAATATAGCTCTTATCACACTGTTTTATTACCTGTCTTCCTAACAGAAAATAAGCTCCATGAAGACAGGGACCATGACTATCTTATGAATCATTATATCCCCTGGCATCTAGAGCTGTGTTTAGCACTTAATAAATAGCTGCTGAATAGAGAGGGAAAGGAGAGAGGAAAGATCGAAGATCTTTCTATATATGATAATATAGATTGATGAGGACATTTACTAAAAGTTATTTTTAATCTTTTATTATTTATGAAAGCAAATATGCAGAGCGTTCATAAATGAAGTTTTAGCATATGGCCATGTATATCTATTTTACATATTCTTATTACAATTCAAAATTCCTATCATACAAGTTATATAATGAATATTATTAAAAGAAACAGGAAACACTAAATGCAAATAAACTAGGTAATTTAATTTTATATAAATACCACTGGAAAATACTATCTATATCTGCTGTATCATCCTCAATCACATAAGCATATGCACACTATCCCTTACAAGTGTAAATGAAGACAAGGCAAGAAATTTCTCATTTTTAATTGCTCTAGCCCAGGGTTTCTTAACCTCATCACTACTAAGGCTTTATATTGAACAATTTTGGGGGATCAGGGCAGTCATATCTAGCAGCATCATTGGCCTCCAGCCTCTAGCTGGCAGGATTACCCTCCCCCAGCTGTGACAAACAAAGATGTCTCTGGGTGCTACCAAGTGTGGGGGTGGGGAGTGTGCAAAATCACTATGCTAAGAAGCACTGTTCTAATGATTCTCAAAGTTCCAAGTCAAAATCTTCAAGTCAGGTGAAGTAGGATATGTTTTATACAAAAGGATCATATCAGTATCTATTCACCATTCTCCCACCTATAACCAATATTATTGATAGAAATGTGCTGTCCCAAGGTTGATTAAGATCTTTTCTCCAGATAGTGACTATTATCTAATTAAGATTAAATTTCCTACTGTAACACTAAAATAAAATCATTACATTCTTTAAAAATACAATACTTTTAACCAAGGAAACAGTATCATCTTTGATCCTTAATAAATCTTCAATCATTACATATAATAGACTATAGAAACATTTCCAAAATTAGTGTATATTTCCATTGGACATATATATAATCAAAGTGATGGCAGTATCAAAAAGTAATAAAAAAATTTATAGATAAAGATGATAAGTTTGAAGTGGCTATAAACATCCACATGGAGATGGAGACCACTGAATTAAATTAACACAAAATATCCAGCACCTACAATGTCATGCTCTGAGTATGTGCACAATGCAATTTGGTCAAATAACAACACTGCTTTACATTCCAGCTGGTATATTTTTAGACAGATTGATAAAAGCTTATTCTGATGAATCTACAAAATGAGATTATTTCTTTGGGAATGGAGAAAATCTATAATGAAGAGATATACTACTCTGAGAATGATCACCAAATGGTCAAGAAATTTGAGATTGGAATATGTTAATAAAATTTAGTCTTCAAAAAAGAATTAATAGCTTCTTCCCCTTTTCCTATGTATACTATTTATATCTGTCTTACGACAATTATATTTTTCAAACTATGTGGGACTAATTAATCACCAGTCAGAAAATGAATCCTTAAATTTTCCATTTATTTCTAATAAACTATTAGAGGGAGAATTTTTTTTCTTCTGCATATAAGATACAATTATTAAGATTCAAGCAAAAGGAAGTCTTCAATCCTTAGGATTGCAGTTAGTTTCATTTCTTCCTTATTTCTGTAATTAAAGCACACGCACACACACACACACACACACACACACGTACACAGACAGAAAACACTTCAAACTACTTTAAGAACTACAGTAGAAAATTTGGAGATGATCTTAATTTTTTTATCTTTCCTTTTAATTCTTTTCCTTTCCATGCATTTCCTTCTAGACCACTCATTAGCACATTTTAATCTAATAAAATTAAAGAAAATGTAAAAACATCTACCATACTGCACGAATTACCACAGTACAAACTTCCTAATTTATTTTACAAATCACAAAAAAAGGAAAAGGAGAGGGGAGAGGAGGCTAGAGACAAGTAGATGATAGATTGATTGATTGATAGGAATCCTACAGATTAAAAGAAACGTAAAAGATGTATAAACCAACTGCGAAAAAAATGGATTTTTATTTGAATCCCAAATTGATTAAACAAACTTAAAAAAAAAAACCTATTATGAGACTACTGGGGAAATATAAACACTAACAGAATTATTAAATAATACTAAGAAATTAGGGTTTTTTGCCATTCTAATGGTATTATAGTTATTTTCCTATTTAAAAAGAGTCCTTATCTTTTAAAATACCAACTGAGATATTTATGGATAAAGTGATATTGTATCTGAGAATTGCTTCAAAATAACAGGGGAGATGTGTTTAAAGGGGTATGAATAAAATAAGACTGCCCAAGAGTTAGTAACTGTTCAAGCTGGGCAATATGTACATGAAGATTCATTACATTACTTTTACATATGTTTGAAATATTCTAAAATAAAAAGTTTTAAAAACTGAATAGGAAAACACTTATATCTTTTACTCAAACTAGTTTATAAAGTTATACTTGACATTCAAATGGATCATTTCACAAAACATCCTACCATCTCTATGCAGATTTCAAGAGGAATAAGAAAAAAAAAAAAGACTTAGTGATTAGTAGTAAAGGTTAATACAATTCCAAACCTCTACCTCTCTAACAATCATTACTGAGATTATTCAGCACGTAATTGATAGAAAGGAAAGAGGTAAGCCTGCTTTTTAAAGAAGCATTTAAATATGCTTTGGCCAAAAGAAAAAGAAAAAGTAACTCATCTATGCTAGCCTGCTCATGTGTCTAAATGGTCAACTTCAAGAACGAATATGTTTTGCATCATGCCCATCCCATGCATACCACAAGACCACAGGTCAACTGCAGCCAATGACAGAAAGAGAAACTATGTGCAGAATTACGTAAGAATTACTCCACCAAAAAATAATCTGAGACAAAATCTCTTGCCAAATGAGTCTTTAAATATTTAGTGCAAAAAAAAAAAAAATTCAAAACTCAAATAACTACTTCTTAAGAAGGAATACAAATCAATTTACTGATTCTATATAGGACATATCACAGAAGCATTACTGCACTTAGTATGCCTTGGGGAGGGGCAAGGATATCTAAATTAACAGACTGAACCTCATCTGATGATAATTTATTAAGTCACATGGGCAAAAAGTGATTAGTATAGAATTTTCTCAAGTGGATCATGGATATTAAAAGATGACTGAATATATATAAATCTATACTCACATTATATAATTATAGTTATATAAGAACAAATAAGTTCTAAAACCAGACAGTTGGCCAATCCATATCTGAAAGGTTAGCACATTTTAAATCAAAATAATGAAGTATGTATCAAACATTATGTAGTGTATTCAAAATAGTTTCTGTGCTTCCAGGAAACAACTATTTCAAACAATATTTTAAAGCACATACTGTGCTAGCACTCTGCTAGGTACAAGCTACTATGAAGCTTCATTGCGAACATAGTCATTTGCTGGAGAAGTGGTAAGAATATATTTTGTAGGCTGCCAGACAGGATCATAAGGGTTATACAGAAACTGAAAGTTGTCCTGCCTTAGAACGAATTTTAGGAAGTGCTGCATCTAAGGGCAAGTTTACAACTCTACCTTGTGTCACTAGGTGTTGGGGTGGGCATGGAGGAGATCATTTGTTAAAGCAAGATGCATTTACGGACCAGATAGTTCACAAATTTTCAGTTGTGCCAAACCGAACCCCAGAAGACAAAAGAACAGCATGGGGTTTTCAATGCACAAGAAATATTTTTCATTAAACAAAAGGAAACAAACAAACGAAAAAAGATTTAAACTGCTTGAAGAAATTCTTCCACATTTTTAAAATCTGTTTCATAAACTGGGAAAATTTCACTATATGAAATTTCACATATAAGTTAAAATTTCACATATAAGTTTGCTACTTAAAATGTCTGAAAAACCTGGGTTTGTTCATTCCTCTCCTTTTACCTAAAAAGAAACTATGAAATTGTTAAAAGGAACTGCAGCTTAGTGATCTCTCTGGGTTTATAGTTAATACGTGGTGGAGCAGGACAAGGTGCCAGATCCTCTGATACCCATCTTTCCACCGGACTTCCCAACCAAGAATTTGGTTCAGTAAACTAGTTGTTTATCCATCATTAGAAAAATCTTTTGGGAGGAAAAAAAAAAAAAAAGTATTTTTCTCTCTGATTATTGGGAAACTATGAAATGAATGAATACCGATCTTTGGTTGAGGAGGAAGTAAAATCGCCTTTTAAACTCATCCCTCTCAGCCTTTGGATAATCGCTATACTTGAATCTCTGCTCCATAAGCTTGAAGCAGTGATGAAATGTAATGGGAAAAGCTTCTGACTCCCAGTACCATTTAACTTGTATATGGAACAAGACTGGGATGGTCTCAGATTCCTGATCACACCTTAAAATAGGTCAAATCCGAGATTATGTGGTCCCTTTAAACCCTGTGTGACTATTTTATAAAAAGCACCATGACACTTTAGATTAAGAGTACAAATGTCCAATCCTTGACCCATCACCGAGAATTAGGAGATTCACTTTAGTTTATTTCCTCTGACTTTGATAGTATTTGTTCTGAAGTCTGGCCCTTGCTTTAGGGGAAGAAAAAGCAAAACAGCAACGCGAAACCAAACCAGACCTGAATAAGCCACTCCCTAGCAAAGAGCAAAGAAAAAGGTTTCTTCACTTCATGCCAGACAAAAAGAGTATATCAAAATATGATATGTCTTTTACCCATAAGCTATGACCGAACTTGCTTAATAATGTTTAAGTATTAGAGGGGTGTAATTTCATTATATGTCTTAAAATCAGTGGGAATATTCATGTATTGCTCCTCTCCCATTTCCACTCCCCAAAGCTGAATGCTCTTTAGTCCACGTACACATTTTAAATGCAAGTCTCATCTTTTCCTAGTAAAATATAAAGTCCTTTCATAAGGATTACAAAAAAGAACTGGAATTACAGCACCGACATTAACTGTAGGAACAATTTTTTTTAATGACAAGCAATAAAATAGGTGGTTGTGGTGGTTTTCTTTCATCTCTAAATGAAGCAAGGATAATCTTTTCAAGTGATAGGCCAAGTTTTATAGAACAAATGCAGAAAATATGTACAGAAAAATTACAAAAATACTAAGTACTGTTACAGATGACTGGATTGGCATTTAACAGGCTGAAAGAAACCAGATCAATCTCAATCTTGCTGGGGTCAATTCGGGTGCTCGAACCAATAAAACAAATTTTTTTTCCTTATGTTTGTGTACTAGAAGTGCTAAAATATTAACCAAGTCTGAAAATGTCATGCACATTGAAACCATTTATAAATATTAAAACACATTTAAAACACTTATTTGTATCAAAATCTGCTTAATAAAATAGATAATAGATGTAATAAATCATTAGGACAATATTACTAAATAAAAATTAAATGTAAAATACCATACTTCCCACAAAAAGGGAGAGGGAGAATGAATTAAGCAAAGATGTTTTAGTATAATTTGATCACTTTAATCCTAGAACTTATAAATAACACAAGAACAAAATCTACCATTGACTGTTATTATCGAAATACTACAGGTAAAATAGGTTCACATCATTTTCTTGCAATAACTTTAAATTACTGTTTTCCTTCCAAACTCTAAGATCTATTCTGTCACATGTAGATCACAAGGCTTTGAACTAAAATATTAAAACAATATAATTACATATTATAGCCAGTTAATAGAAGAGATAATAAAATTAGAAATATGGTATAAAATTATAAATGTCTAACTTCCAATCAAAATTGGATTCATCTGGGCATATTGAGTGTCTGAGATTTAAAACACCACAAGATTATCAATTCAGCTTCTTGTTCTGGAAAAGCAAGTTGAACAGGACTCTGACATTCTGAACTAGAATAATCTGTGCTAGAATCAAGAAAATTTATATTTAAAAGCTTACTGGACACTTGTTCTATTACAAAGACATGTTCCGGTATTCGTGTGCAGTGTTTTGTAAAGTACTTTATTTCCATTAGCATTATAAATTTTTGTTCTTCAGCAAATCAGCAAGAGACTAATGGCACAAATCAATATCATACTCTTCATAGCAACTAATATTAGGTCATTTATTACAGCAAAGGCCACCAGAACCTCAGCTAAAGGTACACTGGCATTTCTATATGAACATCATTTTTTTCAAAGCAGTGTGTCACAGGTTGAATGAGGTCTCCCCCTCCCCTTTCTTCCCCCACCTGTCTCTCTCCACATCTGGTTGCTGGGTGGTTTGGGAGCAGGGAGGATGGGGGTGAGTTTGCAGGGTTTTTTTTTTTATCAAGTAGTCTTCAGAGGCTTAAGTACCTTCAACTTAAAGCACGTAGTGAGAAAGCCAGCCATGCCTCCTAGGGGCCTCACTACACAACTCTAC
>NW_006436810.1:5387885-5397711 GCF_000325575.1 Pteropus alecto | reverse complement strand
GAGGAAAAGAAAAAGGCATGAGAAAATCACTATAATTATTTCAAATCCTTTCAGCTCCAGAAGCTTGTTCACAGGTACGAGTTGATAACCAGTGTTCTCTAAGTGGAATGTGAGGGAAAGAAGTGGGCAAGAAGCCCCACGCTGGACAGAATCCCAATTCCTCACTGTTACTCTAGGAACAAGTTACTGAATTCCCTTACGTTCCACTCCTTGCAAGGTGGAGACCTGTCACAGGGCTCCCTCCCCTCCCCAACCTGAAACCACACTGTTGGCTATTCTGCTACAGACAGAACCTTTTACACAGAGGAACTTTCCTGGCAGCAGGAAGTTACTTAATCCTGCTAAGCACACCTGATAACAGTTTTCTGTTTACTCCTTAGAAGTAGAGTCTAACCGCTCCATCCAGTAATGCTTTCATTTTTAATTTGCCACTTCTCATTTCTAAGACTTCTAAAAAGGACATAAGGAAAATTAAAAGAATATTAAATAACATCTCAAAGAACTCAAGTCACATGGAACGGAGAGATTTCCCTTGGGATAGATGTGACCGATGAAGAAGAAATTTCATTGTTATTCCACTAGGTTAGTAGGCAAATATAGATAAGAAGAACAGTTTAATGCTGTTAAATACAAGATCAGTCTATAGTGCTTAAAATTAAGCTCAACAGCTCTGACACTCTGGAAGAAAAAAGAGGAACAAATCCCGTAGGTCCCAATGAAACACTGCAAACATACAACACAGATATAGTGTAGTTTGAATAATACAGCTTGTCTTAAAACCCTTTCTGCCTCACAATATAAAAATTCCCATAGAGCATCAAGTACTTTTTATGCAGATCATTTAGTCATAATTTAATACTTTCCCTTTCTAATCACAATGCACAACCATTTCCAACTGGCTTTGTGAACACTTTAAGATATCCTCCAGATATTTCTGAAGGAACCTCATCCTTCAATTTCAGCTGATTCACAAAACAGGCATTAATTAGAAAAGGGGTATTGCAGAATTATCAGTTCTTCATGAGCAACCAAATGATTTTCCCTTTCTTTCCCCAATCATTTCCCCAATTAGAATATTCCCCCCCGCCCCCAAAAGAACGACACACCTAGAATGCAACAAAGGACCGAAGAAAGTCAGTCCAGGAGGCAGAATGTGAGGAGCCAACAGGGACGGCACAAAGTGCTCACGCTAAAGCTTAATTTTTTTTTTTTTTCCATCAGAGAGCCTTTATTCTTAGCCAATTTACCCTTATTTTATATATTTAACTCAAATAAGTTTGGCTACCTGACTTCTACACTCCCAGAACACTGGAAATAGTAAATTAGAAATCAGGGCAGAAGCTACTTAGGGGTGAGACGAAACAGCCCAAGAGCAAACGTTGGTGACAATTACTAACAATACAAAGAAGAGGAAGAAAAATTATTGTAAAAAAATAGAAAATGAAATGCAAGAGGCAGATGAATCCGGGTACTTTTAGTTCAGGTAAACAGGTCCATTCTTTCTGATAAACAAGTGGTGGTAATTTTACAGAATGAGCCAAAACAATAACTCTTGCTACTGAGAAGATGTTTTAAAAAGCCAGAGACATTTTGAAATATTACTCCCAAAAAAGGGTTAATGTTTTTTTTTTAATCTGAGCATCTAGTGACTTTTAAATTCTCAGTTATCTGGAAAATCATTCCTAAGAAGGCTGTTAGAAACTCTTAGGAATATTAACTGAGGAATATAAAAAAGAAAAGAGGAAAAAATGCTGTGTAGTTTAAGGCCTTCTGAGGGGGAGGGGAGGGAGGCTCACCTAAATGATATTTATCAAACCCCCTTCTTATCCTTTCCCGCATCCTCTCCCTATCAGCAAATCCTGAAAATATATGCCTGCCAAATGCACTAATATTCAAATTATTTTTACTAGTATAATACACTTTTCTACCACCTCTATAACATATAGTTCCATCTTACCTTCTTGCATATTGTTGGTCCATCCACATTTGTGCTCAGAATGACCACTACTTTATAATCATCAGAAAAGTGACTTCAATTCCAGGTTAAAATAGGTACTACAGTGTGGCTTGTTGAAAGTCAAACCCAAAACACTGACTAGGAGTGTCTTTCATTGAACAAAGAAATCCTATTCTGTTTCCAAGGGGGATAAAAAGACGAGTCTAACCCTGGTAACCTTAACACAAAAGGAAGCTAAAAAGGCAGGGACTCGATAAGAACAAAGGATTGTTCTTTCTGATGACATCAATATGTATTAAACACGATGTGTTACACATCCTTCTATCAATATCTGAGATGATAAATTTGCAAATTAATACTACAATGGCCATAACTGCATAAAATTTCAATAGCACCCTGAGATTTTGATTTATATAATGGTAGTAACTTTTATGTGTTTAATGTTTCTGAAATTAGAGGAGATGAGCCACTGTGAGCAAGCAGAATACGACGTACAAGAAATAATTACACTTGTGACCTAATGCCCTATAAGGTCACTCTGCATCACAGGCCAAAGGAAATCAGGAACCATCCACTTGTACCTCAGAGCAGTCACTGCCTGGAACAAAGGGCAAGTGTGGGTATATTTCATAAACTAGCAGGCACTTGACCTCATAAAAAAGTCAATTATCAAAATGCTACATGTAGAATGTCACAAATAAGAAATACATAAAATTGGGTTCTGCAAAATATCTTCCCTTCAACATAAATGAGATGACTTATACATTTTATCTTCATCTGAATTGTAATACAACAGCATGAAATAACATTAATCCTTCCTTATTAAGAATAATCAACAGAATTTTTAAAGTGTTTTTTAAAATACTTTAAAAAGTGATTATAAATACATACTAAGGAGTGAAAACTCAGAAAATATTTACAACATTTACATGTCACTATACTAGAATGTATGCAGTCTTTATAGTTCCAGTCCTGTTACCATCGGGGTAAGAATCGCAATGCACTTATCCTCAAATTTTCTATCAGAAATTAGGCATTAAAAGTTTACATAATGACTATTTGTAAGTGATAAAATATATCCTAACAGGTTCAAGGACAGAGTTCCATTATCTGAAACAAAATTCTCATATCACTCCATCAGGACTTCGTTTTTATGTAAATTTGTGAACTGGCTTTTCAGTTAAGGCCAACTATTGTTCTTTTTCCTCCCCAGCAGTTTCTGGTCTAGTGACAGAATCCTTGGGCAATATAAATTAAAGTTAATTCTGAGGAGGTGGCAATAAGAAAAAAAATTATAGAATCCAGTACAGAAAAGGAGAGGGGACAGCAGCCAGCATTCACTACATGTATTATATATTGTGTTGGATGCTATACAAAGTTTCTCTTTTAATGCTCTCAACAATCCTAAGAAAAGCAACTGGCTTCTGGCCCACTGCTTTCCTTACATTCTCTGACAAACTTACAAAAGGCTTTTATCGCATAATGTACCTAAATAAATTCCAGAAGACCCCAGTCAATATGACCAGCTGACTCGTCATCATAGTTCCAGCTCAATCACTTACTGACTGTGAAGTCAGAGAAAGTTACTGCCCAATTTAAACCTCAGACTCCAGATCTCTAAGACTAAGGGCTATCACAGTCCATCAGCCCAGAACGGCGTTCTGCTCTTCAGGTAAAAGCATTTTCTGCGTTTCAGACAAATATCTAACAAAGGGACTCTTAGACCAAGACCAAGTGCAGTCATAAGTTAGGAGCTGCCAATATTGCTCAGGCAATTATTACATGTTTTTAAATGCTTATGATGGTTAAATTATAAGAAAATATCTGATGAATGGTATATTTACCAGATATATTGCTTAACATGTTACCTACTTTAGCGATTAAGAAGTCCCTATGCTAGAACCAGTTTTAAGTTTCTAAAAGAATGCTCCTCAAATGTCAGTGACAATGGTAGAATCGATTTCACTCCAAGCATGTTGATAGCAGGTGTAGGCTGTCCACCAGCTGGCTCCATGACCTTGCGATCCCTTCGGACAGCAAATCTGTTCAACGGCCCTACGTGGTCATTACTCCTTTGCTCTGTGCTTTCTCTTCCTTTCACACATTCAGAATCCCTACTCCTTTACCTCGACATTCTTTTATTAAAATAGAAAACTCCCAATAAAGCAAACTAAAACTAATTTTACACTCATTAAGCATAAAAGTTCCAGTTTAGATTAATACAGCAAGAGCCGTTAGTGTGAGATGTTTTAGTTATGTGGAGAGTGTGTGGTTTTTTACTCCTTTGCTACAAATGCAATTACAGTAAGTGATAAGATTAAAATGTTAAGTAAGCCTTAATTCCATTAATTTATAAATGGTACTCCTGTAATTAAAAAGTACTCCTGGATACTATAACTAAATACCAAGGACTTTAATTTTTATTAATGGAAAGGTTTAAATTTGACCTAAGAACCATCTACTTTATGCTTATTTAAACAATGATTAGAACCATTAAGAATCATTTTGTTATTTTTCTGCTCCATTTTGCTGTTGTTGTTAAATTTGATATGGCTGAAAATGGTACCATCTGAAAGCAAGATTAGTTAATCCCAATATCTACTCACTCTTCCGCCCCAACCCTATTTAAGATCTAAAGATGCTGGAGGAAGCAAGACAGAATAAAACGTGATTAAGAGAATGAGTTTTGTAGTTTGACAGTCACTTAGTAACTGAAGGACCTTCAGAAAGTTCTTTAATCTCTCTTGGTCTCAATTAACTCATTTGGGGAGAGAAAAGTGGTAGTGGTAGTGACAATATGCCTACTTTACAGGATTATTGCAGTAGCTTAATGAAATAACACAGACCAGGTACTTAGCAAAAGCCTGACAGAGAAAGTGTTCAATTAATAGGAGGTACTGCCATTATTTTACTTGTACTGTATCCTCTCTGGACCCACTGACGGACATCTTGCCTAGCAACACATTCATGTTTATCATTGCTTAAGGGAGTAACCTGTGATCATATAACGCCTTTACCTTGTACCTAACTCACTCTCTTCTCTCAAAGAAAAAATCAAATAGCATCCACCACCATTTAATGGCAGTTCTCTTGGCAACCTGTCCAACACTTTACTAATCTTTGGTGTTTTTCTTGGACCTTTATAGGCAATCTGTAATCGAAGCTTAGAATTATCTTCTACCTTGTCTATATTTAGGTCTAAGTCTCTTACTCCCTTCTGTGACAGCCTTCCAGCTACTTAGTCTACTTTAATCCATTCTCCCACTCTACACTAGTCCATTCTAAATAAAGATATCTTGAAAACGGTTCTCAATATTTCCATATTAGTGTACTTTTAAAGAATCTCTGATGATTTGCTATTTAGTTTCACATTCAATTTACAGTAATAGTCTCGTAGTTTGTCCTTAAATAAGGGGATCTTTGATTCAATAAGGTTTATGATCAGCTAATTCTAATTTCTGGAAGAGTATGAAGTTAATAGACACAAGTTAATGAACAAAAAGCACTGTTCCAGAGTATTCGAATACTCAAAAACAGAGTTTTCATTCCAATCTCATTTAAAAAATTTTTTTTTTATTTCAGAAAAATTATAAACCTAGTTATATAAGAATTTTAAGCCTAATATATTACACGGAGTCCATATCTAAAAACCCTGGTTTTTTAACTTAATTTCCTTTTATTAAAATGGAAAAAATTCCCCGTAAGCAAATGAAAAACAATATTCTCTCATTAAATAGTTTTGCTAAAAAGATTAAAGAATTTTAATTGGAGTTGTTAATTTGTGATGTTTTGGTTATATATAAAATATATATTTGCATTTTTATAGATTATGAATGTATTTATTTAACAAATATGTAGTGCTTACCATGGCCTATGCATGGTTCCATGTGCTAATAAAGATTAATTCATTCCCTCCTCAAAATAACCATATAAAGTCTCACTATCTTCATTTCGTCTGTGACAACACTGAGGCTAAGAAAGGTTAAGTGTCCAAGGTCATACACCTTAATTAAACAATCACTACAGTCACCACTGGCAAGAGTCAGGTAGTTATACCAGTTACAACAATTATAATCCCGTTTGATCTTGTTTTCATTTCCTTCTTAAACAATCATGTATTGTCTGTCTTGACATATGTAATGAGTATCTAATTAACAAGAATAACTGGTACTGGCAAAAGGTCATTTAAAATGAATCTACCTAAAACCCAGGCCAAATTTTAGTAGTAAAAAGAATTTTTAAAGTTTCATTAAGACTTTATCTTACTCTGTAGTGCAATCGGTTAGCGCATTCGGCTGTTAAAAAGACTTTATCTTAAAAAAAATTAAGCTCATTTATTTTATCTTATACTCAGAACAGATTAAATTTTAATTCTGAATTCTTCAGAAGAATAAATGAATCAAAATACTGAATCTGAGTGAAGAATGGTTTTTTTAAAGATATAAAATTGATAACACAAATATAACTTCTCTCAATACACATTTGACCTAGCAACACTTTACAAAGGTTTTATTTTGTAAAAAAAAAAAAAATCCAAAATCTCAACAATCTTTCCCAAGGCCTTTCCCAATCCATCCAAATTATACTTACTTGAAAAATCCATTTGTCAAATCCTTGCTAATTTTTTCCTTTACGATAGTACACTGGTCTAAAATTCTACCAGATCTTTATTTCTAAAGAATTCACAATTCCAATTTCAACTTGGAAAGGATCTGCCTTGTATTTGCACTTTCATATAATCATATCAATATCTAACAAGTGGGCACCCTAAGCATAATAATGCAATGGGCAGATGCTAGTGTTAAACAGGGCTGAATTTTTGTTTGAGGATTAATTTTATAAGGGGTCAGTCCATTAGTGAATATCTTGATATTTATATAACTTTTGCTTTTTTTTCCTTAACTAAACTCCAAACCACAGGGATTTCAGAAAATGAATCAGCAGAATCTGAGGATCCTTGTTTTCACTTTCAGGTAAACAACACACTTTTGTTGGTGGGTAGTAGCAAGCCTATTTGTGAGTTTTTCTGATGAGCATGAAAAGTCTCATAAAAAAGCATGAGAACTCTTACGTGATATGACATGGTCCATGTACTGAGGTAAATAAGGAGCCCAGGCATCGATGGCTTCCTTCCTTCCCGCCTGCTCGATTCTTCTCAGTTCCGCTAGAAGCAGGGCCTGCGCGGCCTCTCTGACCTGAAAAGACACAGATCCAAATGTCAAACAAAGCAGACCAGTTTGTGAGATGTCTAAATTCTAGAAAGTTCATAATGAAGCAAAGCTAGAAAATATATAAGCCACATTTATTTATATGAGGAAAACTACTAACCGAATAATGCATTAAGTACTTAAAGTGGAATAAATTGGATGCCAGCAAATCATCAAAGACATTTTAATTAATGATTTCACTGGAAAATATTAGAATACTAATAGACTGAATTATGTTTACAATTTTAATCAGTTTTGGGTTTTAAATTTCATTTTCCAAAGCTTTTAAAATATTTTTGAACTTTAACATTTTCAATTTTAAAATTTCTCTACATTGTTAAATGTCTCCCTAGAACTATTAAATTTGTTTTCTCTTTCAGCCTAAAGAAATTTAATCTTATCTAGTGAACTTCTTTATAATATGTATACCAAATAGGTATTGTTTCCACAAACATAAATGTACATATCTATACATTCACGTATACCTAAGACGTACTTAAATAATTTGTTTTCAATAAAATGATATAAACTGTTTTCAACAAAACAATTTAAGTACGTCTTAGGTATACATGAATGTATAGATATATACATTTATTAAGCAAATATATTCCTGTGTAATAGCATTAGTTCTATAGAAGAACACTATTTTTCAAAATTATATTTTTCTTTCTCCTGAATTTTTCTTTTCTTTCATAATAACTTTTCTTTTGCAATTTTAGTTTATTTTGTTTTATTTCAGCAAAAGTGCCACAGGCATGGGGTTAAAGAAGCTAGTCAACTGCTAAATGATGTACCTATCAATTCATTAACTATTTATAATTGAAAAGATAACATAGCAGCCTCTGATAAGAATTTGAATAAAAATTGTTTTTTAATTATAACTGACTTTTGAAGTGAATTCAAATATTATTCAATGCAAAACCATGAAAATTTTAGTATGCTGTAGTTTTACTTGGCACTGAGGGAAGGGGCACCAGGAAAGGAGCAAATACGTTAATTGTATTTGATAAATTAAAAATCTTGAATGATATAAACTGCTATGGCTACACAGGTCAAATGACATGATAAGGAAAGTCTCTATAAAATGTTTCTAAGTCCCCAGTGATATTATATTCCAAGCAATATCTAATGCAGCGGTAAGCCCATTAACACAAAATAATAGCTATCATTTATTGAGCTCCTACAATGTGTCAGACTCTGTACTCACTGTTTTACTTGCATTACTTTACTTGACCCTGAACAGCAATCCCATGAGGAATATATTATTATCCCCACTTTACAAATGAACTTCAAATAGGTTAAGTAAATTGCCCAGGGTCACAAAGTTAATAATCGGCAGAACTCATATTTAAATCCAGGTCTATTCCACTCCAAAGACCTTCTCCTTATATTATAACACAGTACCTTCCATTGGACTATGGCTATTCACTTAGAATCTGATTGATGTGATTATACCTGAGAGTGTGATTTGGAGAGAAGTGAGTGTATATATGTGTGCAGCATGCATGTGTACAACCTGTATATGAAACTTTTTATTGAATACTCACTGGTTAAAAAAAGTAAACAAATATGCAAGCAGAAACATGTTTAGTACATAAACTGAAAAAAAAATCATGGATTCATGTTTTCTATCAACAGGTGATAAAAAATTAGATAAATATTAACCATTTTTGTTTCTAATTTACAGTTGTCCAATGCCTTTTCAATGTTTTTGCTTTCTATCCACATCACCTCGATATTACCTCCAGGCACCGATCTTGCCACCTCCGAGCGAGCATCTCCAGAAGTGGAGGCCTGAATCTGTCCAACCCCAGCAGGTCCGGCAGCATCACACAGTGCATAGCAGCCAATTGACTCCATCCTGCGAAAATGTAATATATTAAAAATACTTTCAACATTTTGGCCTTCCCTAGTTCAAGTATTTTTTTATGTACGTATACCAGAAACAACAACAAAAAAGAGGCGGATGTGCTACATTATGTTATAAATGATTTCAATTTATTACTAGATATTTTGCACAATTATATCAAATGTATTTCCTCTCTAAATCATGTAACTGGTAGTTAACTCTCAAAGTCTTAAATAAAAATAAGTGTCAACATAAAGTATGTAAGAATTCTACATGCAAAATGCATTTCTAAAATAGTCCCTCTAAAATAAAACATACATTCAGAAATGGGAAAGCACAGCAATAAACAGGTACTATAGTCATAGATTTGAAACTACTTTCAGTTAAAAGGGAATTTCACACAGATATCCATAGACAGGTTCATATCCATCCTAAGGCCTGGCCATCTGTGTATTACTATCGTGTCAGTCAACAGAGAGGTCTTCTCTTCTCTGTCAGAGGGTCTTTAATTAGGTACTTATTGATCTCTTTTCTTAGAAAGTGAATCAGATATTTAATCACAATCATAGCTGAAATAAGTAATATAACATTAATTTTGAGAGGAAAAATGAATTTTGACATTCCGTAAAACAAAGACCCGACAATCCAAAATTCACAAAATCTTAAGCATCATAAACTCTAATTTTGGGGAATTAAAGTTATTTTCCAAAATTCTAATCCATAATACGGAACCTGATTATATGAAGACAAACACTGTAAGCTACCACAATATTTAAAATGCTAGTATCCAGACATTCTCAAATAATCATTTCA
>NW_006436810.1:5330413-5387836 GCF_000325575.1 Pteropus alecto | reverse complement strand
TATACACACACACACACACACACACACACACACACACACAACAAATGTCTCATTCTCCACAAATTATATATAAAGCCACATTAATCCATAATAATTACCATTATATATAAAGCCACATTAATCCATAATAATTACCATACTTCCTGGAGATAACATTTAAGGACAAATAACAAAGAATAAATGCAAAAAAATTGTCTACACCCATATTATAAGGCGAGCTTTTTATGATCATAGAATTTCAGCAAACTGATGTTTTGAAATAATCTAAACTGTAATCTTCTAAAACAACAATAAAACCCTACCTCAAAATGATTACTGGAATTGTTAAAAAGAGAGAGTGAGTGAGAGACAAGCCACCTATCTAAAGATTCGTCCTTTCAGTAAGGAAATTCTCATCAACTGATAATATATAATTACATTAATTAAAGTGATGAGTACACACATTTTAAGTTATAATTTCTTTTCAACAGCGGGACACATATATTTTTTATATATATATATATAAAAGTATATGTTTTATATATATATACACACACACACACACACATATAGATATACATAAACATCACTTACTGCCTAGTAATTTCTTAAAGTGTTTTAATGAATCGAAAGTAGGAAGTGTATTTATGAGCTATATTTTGATATGACCATCATTCTCAAAGTCAAAGCTTATTTTTGGATCAACAAATTACTATCTTTCACAAAAGCTTAACAAATATGGCCTAATTATTGTTGCTAAAATCCAGTCTTAACATACTAACATTAGGTCTATGACAGGGAAACCAAACAAAAAGTGAGGTATATATTTAAGTTACCATGCTTCTTTAGTACTTAGAGCATAGGCTTGGTACTTACAGATACGGCACCATTCTTTCCATCTGAATGGACTAGTAATGTGGCTTTTTAGTGAAGAGTGGTCAGAATCATTCTGAGTCACACTCAAGATTTGACAAATTTCCTCCTCTTCATATTATACAAACTGGTGAAGATTGAGCCCACAACAAAGAGAGTGGTTATAACTCAGAGCTCACAAGTTCCATTAAGCTTCCAGGTAGTATAAATAATCCCAGACAGCTCTTAGAGTATAAAAGCTTGTGGATTTCATTCCAAAAATGCTTTCCACTAGTGTAACTCCACTGGGATAATATGATAGTCTAACTACATCTTAAAATTTGAAATAACCAATTTTTGCCAGAAAGAGAAATAGTAAGGAGGATAAAATGGGTGAATTGCTATCAATCTACAATCACTGGTGCTAATTATCATTCTGGAGACTTTCCAAATGAGAATGTAAATTAGGAAAGCCACCATATCCCCCTCTAACCGGGGCTCATGGTGTGCAAAGGGAGGAAAGTGTATCTCTCACAGTAATGATACACATAAAATAAATTAATAGCTCTAACACCAGAGATCATATGGCAAACATCATCATGAAAACCAATCCACTTTTCACACCTACTTCACATCAAAGATTAGCATCTTTGTACATCTTTAATGGCATTCTAGGTTACAGGAAACGTGGTTTATTCCAGCCAGGAGTAACATTACATTTTTATAACTGGCCTTTATCATTGACATTAGCAAACAAAGTTATAAAATGGAAACTTTATGATCTCATACACAACAAAGTAGATAAATGTATAAATTAGATAAAAAGAATATGTCATATTAGAATAAAGCATAGACCAAAAGAAAATTGTTAGAAAATTGAGAGAGAATACCTTCATTTACTAAGAAACAGGTATGTAAAGCAGGAGTAGAAGCAGGGTCAGAGCCAGAGTGATCAGCATCAGACCGAACGGAAATGACAGGTGCAGGAACTTGCAGAGGAAAAAAGAAGAAATAAAAAAAGAGAGAGAATTGAGGTAGAGCAGTTTCTGAAAAAAAGCTCAGTATTAGTGAAGAGTGAAAAACAAAGTCGGCAAAATATAGTAAATGTAGAACTGAAAAATGATGTTTTAATCAGAGGGGTATGATCATTAAGGATTACAGTAGGGAAATGATATATTTTATTGAACAATAATCACAGTGTAGTTCAAATTCCTCTTAAAACCAAAACCTATTTAATATTAAAGTTGAATGATGTATCAACTAATACAGAAAAGTTCTAAAACAACTAAGGCTACAATGAAAAGATGACATGTGAAAAATTAGCGAAAATGTAACTCAATTTTTAAAATGTATTACGTAATGAAAAGTTTATGTTGGTCTTCATATTGTCAATTATATATTTTCTAATAATTTATTTTCTAACATGTATAAATTATTTGTTAATGTCTCAAACCAATATCTACTGAGATCATTTCAATTTTCCATACTCATTTTATAAAAACTCAATTAAAAATATACCAACTTGTATAGTATATATTACACTTAACTTTTGTTAGAAGAATTCTAACATAGCTTCATTTTTTGGAGTTCGAAAATACTTTTTGATCCAAATGCTTTATATTATCAGAGTAAGTATTGTGAATGTTATAATCCTTATAGAATAGATGCACTCTCCCCCTCTCAAAAAAAGTTATGTTACCAGGAAAATGTTTCAGCTTAAATTATCATATGAAAAGGCAAAAGGACCTTATGGCACACACATTCTACAACTGGAGGTCAATGTTAAGATTTAGAGGTCACCATTTGACACTTCCTTCCTATGGAGAAATTACCATATGTCATGCACAAGCATCTTCAAATTAATCCCTCTCCTTTCTTCTGTCATTGAACAGCAATAGGTTTGGGCTCCTGAACAGATTAAGCATTGTCTGCTGAATAATATGTTTGCTTTTCATGCAGTGAAGTTCTTTTGTAACTACAGGACAGCTGCATGAAAACAACTTTTCATAATTTCCACACGAATGCATCATAATGTCAATCAGGCACGTGCGAGGTAAACAATAGTAAAAGCAGTACATGAACAGTAATAAAAACCAGAAAATCCAACACCATAAACCCTAAGAAGTATACCTGATACACATAAAGTTTTTATCTCAGAAATTATTTTTTATTATAACAGACCTATTTTTTGGTCCTTATGAAATTATAATTATTTTGTAATATTATGTTTAAAAAAGGAATAGAGCTGCTCTTAATTGTATATTTCATAAGATCTAATAATTCCATTGTAATGTTACAAAGATATCCCAACTATTGCTCTATTCCATTGAATAATTTTACTTTTCAATTTTTAAATCATTTTAAATTATAAATTAAGTTATTAGAGCCTATAAAATATTTACTTCCTCAGGCAAAAAGTTGGTAAGCTTTGGTAGCAAGGAGTAAATTTTCAAGTTTTAGCTTTCGTGCCACCAATATTGTTGAGAAAGTTCCTCTGGTGGTTTCTGACAGTTGAGACCTTCCTGTAATATCATTTTTAAAAAAATAAAAAGGAGAAATTATTATTATCCCAGAAGAGGTTATTAACTCTGATTTTTATCCTTAATTCTGAAAGGATACTAGAACGAGAGGGTGAGCAAATTCAATATAAATGAATAAAAGTTTAGGGCTAAGTGATCATTGCCTTACCTAGGCCAAATGAGTAAGTGGGATTAAACTGTAATGTTTTCTGTAAGTCACAAGTCAGTTACTGACTAAATGGCTAGAATAAGCATAATATGTCTTAATAGATAATGTTCAATACATATAACTTTATTTTTAATGAGAGAAATGAACAGATTCTGGGTATTCTATTTTTGGAGTCTTGTTTAAATGACTCTGCATAGAGAAAAAGCCATTTACATTTTCCTTTAATAAATTTTGTGGGCACTGAAAATCAAGAAAAATACTATAAGAGAAATCAAGAAATCATATTTACAATGCTTTAAAAATCTCTGCATTGCCACCAAAAAATACTTTATTCAGACTACATCATATATGAAAGTGCTGAATCTAGAACTTCTTTCATAATTAATTGAGGATACTGAAATTAAAGGCTGCTAGACCTTTTAAAACTGTCTACATATAGAAAATTCAGCAACAGAAATAAATATAAAGTACCACTTCAAAAATAAAAAGCTCAAGATTTCATGACAAATTACACAGCTGAAGAAGTTATGTGTAGCACTGAACATCAAAGATTTACACCATAAAACATAAGCAAGCATTTGATTTCTTAAAACAGAAAAGCTGCCATGTCAACTATCAATTTACTCTCTTATTAAGGACGAGTAAAACACAAGGGAAAACAGTTTCAGCACAGCTTCAAATGGTGATAGAATGGACACAAGTTATTATATGCTGGGAAAGTTCTTTAAGTAATTTTGCAGTTCAGAGCCTCTTTAACTGCTTGTTGTCACATGAAAAGAAAAGTGAAGATAAGCAAAGTTGTCTGACTACATATATAGACACATATATGCTCTAGCATCCCTATAAATGGCACATAATATAAGTACTCAATATTATAACATCTTTGGTTTTGTCTGTGAACAGATCTATTTCAGTCTTCATTTGAAATCTGATTCTAAACCCAATTTTTCCCTACTGCCATTGTGATATTAAAAATACATATATAGGACAGAAAGTTAACATAATTTAGGTAGCAAGGGCTTTCCATGTATTGGTCTAAACCTCATCAGCCTCTTGGTACTGAACACAAACAGCCCTTTTGATACATGTTTTCAGAAGAAAAAAAAAAATCTAGAAAGTACAGAAAACCAAAATGCGATGTTTAAAGTGAGTTTATTCAAAGTTTAACACTAAAAAAAATGGATAACATTATTTAACGCCATATCACTTGTCTGAAGGGTTACATGGTGATCATGAAGCTTCGAGAGGGGACCACAGAGCAGCAGCAGGAGGCATTCCACCAGGTCTGCCATCTCCCACAGAGATGTCAGAGCAGTACTTAGTTTTTCACAAACCGCCTTTATGCTACAATTTTATGTCTTAGGTACATGGGCAGCTTGGCTATCTTTTAAATCTAAATTCTATCTATCTTTTAAATCAACTTGGAGCATTAGTATAAGTCACTAATTAAACATTCTAAGGAAAAAAGGATATCCTTAAAATACTAAAAGAAGAGCAGAAATACCTAGAGGCAATAGGGGAGTACAAAGTTCCAGGCAATAGAAAGGATAAGGACTACCATAGAGCAGAGTGGATTAACAACCCACGATGGCATTCCGACAGACAGACGGACAACAAGGCAAAGTATGAAAGTGCCGATAATGCCTGAAAAATACAGTAATGCTATTTAACGACCTCTAGATCACCACTGGATTACATCAGAACTGGAATAAGTTTTACCTTGGCCTATAATTCCAGCCACAGAGTCTCCTTTATTACTAACATCCAAAATAAATAAATGAGCTAAAACCAAAACCCAAAAACCATGAGGAAAGAGTTCATTATAGTAAAGATAAAATTATAACATAAACATTAACTTGTATTAAACAAATAAAAGCTATTAATTTTTTCTACTTCATTTAATTAACATTTAATAAGTGTCTACTATGTTCCAGGCTTTGGGCTAAGCATATAAAAACTCACAAAGGTTAGGCAAATGTGTTGCTCTCTGATACTCAGTATGGTAAGAGAAGCAAATAAGTAACCAATTAAAATATTATCATAAATGGCGCTCCTCTGGATTCCTCCACTAGACATAAGCTCCCTGATGGCAGAAATTTCTTTTTTCAGCTCTTAAAGCCTAAGCACCTAATAACTGACATGTTGGCTCTAGAGTATAAGGAGAAGGTATCCATAGATTCATTCATTCGACGACTACTTACTGAGCTCCTTTCTGCGTATCGGCCACCGTTCCAGGCACTTGCTATACGTCAGTAAAGAAAAGCAACTAAGTGTCCCTGCCCTTTGAGCTTCCAAAGCAGATCAAAGTTACAAGCCACTTAAAGTTACAAGGCACATAAGTTCAAACATGAAATTTTAAGGGGTTTTCAGGTCCATCCACTGACCTGATATCTATAATACAAGCTTTTTGCTTTAGATCTTAGAAAAGAGTGATGAGGAACCACAGGTTAATTTACGTTAATGATTCCTAAGAATATTTAACAATGATTACTGCTGAATTCTAAGTTTAGATAACCGAAATTGAATCCACTTCTGGAAAATAAAATTGCAAATAATGTAACATAACCTTAAGTCCTTAAATTGCTTAGACTTGCTTCCACACCTACTGCTGAGTGAAGACACAGCTACAAACAAAGATATGGTCACAATCGAGATGAGCAACAGAGACAAAGACCAAAGTTTCAGCCACGAGATTACTGAACCGATGGAGAGGAGGACATATGTCAGAGAGTGGAAAAGCCTAAACCATGAGAAGACTCGCGGCTATATGACCATGAACAAAAATTTAGTTTTTTGACATCTCTGATCTATTTCTCAAGTGAGATGTTTTATAAACTGCAAAATTAAGTATCTAATAAATAGCTGACTCTATCAAAAAGTACATGACTGTCAGTAAATGTTAATTATTAGCAAACATCGAATTAACAAGCCCACTGTTAGAAAAATAAACCTCTTGTGAAGAAATTATTTTCCAGTGAAAACCCTGATTATGTATGAGAAAGTGTGTTAGCTAATCTATTTATATCATCTTATTCTCAGCTCCAAATGACTATGAAAGGTCCAGTCTCTAGATAAAGTCTTTACTTCATATAGATTATTTTGCAGCTGAACAAGTATTAGCCAACATATAAGTGGCAGTTTATCGAAAAGAAGCATATTCAAGTTTGCAGTCCAACTTGAAAAATGGATTGTGAGTCAATGTGCACTGTAGTGGGAGTCAGAAAAAAAAAACATAAGGCAAGAGGAAAATATTTAAAAGGAAACCAAGGTAAGAGAAGTCAGAGTAGAAGATGAGAACATATAATCCTCTAGTTGCTGAATTGCAGTCAGAGAACTCAGAGCTTTTGTCTGTATCTCTTACCACATTTTACCCTAAATTGGTTATTTACGTTCATGTGTTATCTACCAGGTGTATACATAAACTACTCAAGAGAACAAAAACCAGACAATTCTAACATCCCACAAAGAGTTGTCTGGAGAAAAAAAGTGCTTAACAAATATTTATAAAAGATAATTACACCATATTTTCATTCTAATATTCCAACAGAAAGTAGGTTTCCTAAAGCATTTTACTGCGTAACTCTCAGTACAGATTGCTGACCTTCATTTACTTTAAAGGACCAGCATCTGTGCTGTTCCACATGGAAATTCCTGAATCCATCACTGTAAGTAAATGCTTTAGAAAAAGACTCAATTCTCAGTGCCTTACTCTCTGTTCTCAAAACTCGCTTCTTAGATGTGGTTCCATAGTGTAGCAGTTAGCACGTCTGCTTTACATGCAAAAGGTCCTGGGTTCGCGCCCCAGTGGAACCACAGTCCGTGGTCTACGGCCATGCCACTCTGAACAAGCCCGATGTCTGATCTCAAGAAGCTAAATAGGATCAGGCCTGGTCAGTACTTGGATGGGAGACCACCTAGGAAGACCAGGTGCTGTAGGTATAAATAATAATAATAAATTAAAACAAAACAAAACAAAAACCTTGCTCCTCCCTGAGAGGGACAACAATAAAGAATTCCAACTTCAAAATTCTCAGATCGGACCAGGTGAGCAAGCAAGCAAGAAAGAAAGAAAAAGAAAAATACATGAAACAGTTGTTCCAAGCCACAGGACATCAAGCAATGAAGGACTGGGAGTCCGGAGTCCGAAGGCTCATGATTGCCTCAGCTTATAGCCTTGAAGAAGTTTCTAGGAAAAGACACAGGAAGAGGGAATTAGGAAAAGCCCAGCAGTTTCCTTGAGTTGAGGAGACAGAACTTAGAGTCTCAAGAAACCAGGGCAGCTAGACTTCATGGAACAGAGAAAAAGAGAGGTGCAAAAATCTCCCTCAAATACTCAGCAGGGTACTGATCAGTACACATGTGTTAGGGCACTACCAGAGGCTGGAGAAAGAGCCTACTAAGGGGCCAGAAACAGTATCTGCTCCCCCCAGCCTGACTGGAAAATTCATAATTCGTGGGTTATTGGATAAAGTACTCAGGAAGGTCTTGCCTTAGTAGTGGGAAATAATCAGTCTTAGACATAGAACATCACTCCAAACCCACCTGGCAAATCAGAAAAGCAAGACCAGAAAAAGATTGAACTGTTTCCAAGTAATTTAACAGCATCCCAAAATATAGCTGAAGAAGATTCGTAAGAATGCAAAAATATTCGGTACCCAATCAGGTAAAACTCAAAATATCTGCCATCTAATCAAAGATTACCAGACATGCAAAGAAGCAGGAAAGTACAGTCCACAATGAAGAAAAATAATCAATTAAAATCAACCCAGAACTGATAGAGATGTCACAATTATCAAGAATGTTAAAACGGTTATTATAACGGTAACCCATATATTCAAAAAACTTAAGGAGGATATAACGAAGACCTAAATGAAAATTCTGCAGATGCAAACCATAATCTGAGATGAAAAATACACTGCACAGGATTAAAAGCTATTTAGACATTACCAAGAAAATATTAATGAATTGAAGACATTGCAATAAAAACTGCCTAATCAAAACATAGAGCAAAAAAAGAATCTCCTCGCCCCCTCCCCAAAAAAATCAGTGAGCTATGAAACAATTTCAAGTAGTCTAATGTACAGGTAATTTGAGTCCCTTAAAGGCAAAGTGGATTTGTTAAAAGGACTAATAAGATCAATAAGCCCATGGTGAGGCTGATTAAGAAAAAAGACAATACAAATAATATCAGGAATAAAAACGGGGACATTGTCACAGACGTTAAAGAAATTTAGAAGATAATACAATCTATTTTTTCAAATGCCAACACATTTGAAAATTTAGAATTGAAAAATTCCCTATTATGTACTACTTAACAAAACTGGCACAAGAAGAAACAGAAAATCTGAAGAGCCATTTAATGAGGGAAAACTGAAACCAGAATTTAAAACCTTCCCACAAAAAAACTCTAGATCTAAATCCAGAAAATTCCACTGCATGTTTATGAAAGAAATAATGCTGCATACAAATTCTATCTGAAAATAAAAAAGGATAAAAAAAATTACCCAATCTATTTTTTGAAATCTGAATAATGTAATACCTTTAAAGGCTATTAGGAGAAAAACTTTTTCCTTAATAAAACAATATTTGATAACACGATTGGTTTTATTCTGGAATGCAAGATTGGGTTTATATTCTAAATTCACCATATTAACAGAGTAAAAAGTTATATAATCATTTCAACATGATAAAATCAAATATACACCGATGATAAATACTTAGCAAAGGAATATTAGAAAATTAATTTCTTAAAAGTTATCTATAAAAACATAAAGATTATCTCATATAACTGCTCATGTGATCAAGGGAATCTATAAATAAAGTATTACAATTAATAGACGAAATTAGTGAGACTGCTCAATACGAGGCCAATATACCAAAATCAACTGCATTTCTATACCAGGGGTACAGAAAATGAAAAAATGTAATACAAATTGCAAGAATATTTTAAAAATCCATATCTAGGAATAAATATAACAAAATATATATCAGATATTTAAACAGGAAACTATTTAAGAGTTATGATAGTTAAATTGCAGTTGAAATCACAATAGGTTTTTGTGACAATTGAGAAACTGGTTCTAAACTGACAACTGAGAAATTCAAAGGGACAAGAATATCTAAGACACTCCTTATGAATAAGTTGGGAAGGCCTGATCTTCTGAACACCACGTCTTATTACATAGCTACAGTAGTTAAGGCACAAGGATACGCAAATCAATGGACTCCAGCAGCCCAGAAACATATATAAGGACATTTTATTTATGACAAAGATGGAAATGCAAAGCAGTGGGGGAAAGAATCACCTCTTTAATAAATCATGCTAGGCCAATTTGGTATCGTATAAAGGAAAAAAAGCAAAACAGGATCCCTGTTTACACACAAAAGTAACTTCTAGGGGGATTGTAGATCTAAATGAGAAAAGTAAAACAAAGCTTCTAAAAGAAAACAGAAGAAAATCGTCAAGATATCACGGTAGAGATATCAGAATAACTTCTTAAACACAAAAATTTAAATCAAATTAAAAGATAGATATATTAGACTCCATTGGAATTAAGAAATGTAGAATTTCAAGGAATGAAAGGCAAATAAATATTTGCAATACATATATCAAAGGGCTCATATCGAGGATAGTCCTAGATCAATCCTTACAAATCAATTTTTTGAAAGACAACCTAAGAGAAACACACAAGAATTGAAGAGGCAGTTCAAAGAAAATATTGAAATGGGCACTAAAAATACAAAAAGGTATTCAATCTCAATAGAAATTAATGAATGCAAATTAAATATATGAGAGACACACATACCAAAATGGCTCAAGTGAAAAATATGGAAAATATTAGGTGTTGGCTAGGATATCTTACCAGCTGTGCATAAGCGTTCTTACACCTCCATATCCTAGCCAACACAATACTTTCCATCATTGCCCTTCAGCCATTTTGGTGGATGTATGTATATTCGTCCCTCTCATTATCTGCCAAAGCTAAAGATAAACATGCAGAAATTCCACTTTCAGTTACATACACAACAGAAATGCTTATAATGTACACATACTCCATGACTGACTGAATTCATATAAAATTCAAAACATAGACAAAACTAAGCTATAGTGTTTAGGGATTTCAACTCAGGAGATGCAGCTATGAAGGAAAGAAAAGAAGTGATTTCCTAAAAGTCAAGACAGTTGCCTTTGGAAGGGGAAGGTGTGATGACGGGAGAGAACACTGCAGGAGGCTCTGGCATGCGGCCAACGTTCCATTCCCTGTCCAAGGGCAGTTACTAGGGGGTTCAGCTTGTAAAAATCACTGACCTACATAAGTGTTTTGTGAACTTTTCTGTATGTATATTTCATATATACACAAGTGTAAAAAGTTATCTAACCAAAACTATTATAAAGCGTTTATATAATTTAACATAAACTATTATAACATGATTATATAAATTTAATGCAAAGACAAAGAAAAGAGAGGGGTGACCACGTGGAGTTAGAATGAAAGCGTTGGAATGAGTGTTCAAGAGACTGGGAGCTTATCCTCCATAATGAGAAGCCAGTAGTACAGCACCTATAACTGAAAATCAACCATACTATTTAAGGATATTAAAGTAAATACCAAATTATCAGCTAAGAGAGAAAAGTGCTAGTCCTAGGGAAGGGCAAAATTGTAGCTACGAAGTTGGAGGCCTATTTTTTACCTAACCTACCCATTGACTCTTTAAAACCTAAAGAGGTTGAGAATTATGTAATTTTAAACCTTAAAATAAAAACCCAAGGGAAAAAGAACATCCTAAAACGTCATAGTTTACAAGCAGAATCCTCGTCACCTCGTCACCTCGTCTCTTGCTTGCTCCTTCACTTCCACCACATTCTGGGGGAGTCAGCATTCACCCTCGGCTGGGAGGAAAGCTCTCCAAGCGGAAGTGACTGCTTGCCAACTCTAGTGAGCTCATTTATCAGCCTTAAACTGAGTATAAAAGATAATGAAGGAAGAAACACTCAACCTTTCTTCTCTCTTATCCCCTAATGAAAAACAAAGCTATAGACAAATTAAAGCATATATGATTTAAATAAAAAGACAAGATTTCCACTTGTGGATTACAATGCATGAACTATTGGCAAATGGCAGAATAAATAGAGTATGGAAATAGGAATTTAAACATTTCTAAATGTAGTTAAACGATAGGTATAACTTTTAAACACAATTAAGACACTAGTGTTGTCAAGTTAAGGTGCCTCTAATGCATAAAAATCAGGCCAAAGACAGTACAACAAAATTATGTGAAATATGCTCATTTATCAATTTCTAAATAAATCTGATTTATTTTTAACTGACATCTTAATTATCTGTATTTACATCTGGAATATAACAACTTTTCTCTCTTATAACAATCTGAGACAAACAAAATGTTATAATTATACATTAGCTGAGCCTCCTCAGTTTCTAGAGCCGAAATGTCATGTCAATTACTTAATGAGATTTAATTTTACCTTGTTTAATCTGTCCTTGCACAATATTTCTGGAAGTTGGAGGAGAACCCCGTGCCTTAGAAAGGTCTGGGGTGCTTGGTCTAGGTGGCCTTTAAAAAGAAGAAGAAATACATGTATACATACATTCGTATTTTCATTTAAAATATTAAACTTTCTAGTTCCAAATGAATTGAAAAAAAAAAGAGAGAACACTTTCAATTTACTGTTCCAAAAAGACAAGAGTTTTTTGTTTGTTTTATACCTATTAACATTTCCATTTCAAATTTTAATATAGTAAATTATTAGCAAATAGCAAGTAAAAGTTTCACATCTACAACTCATGCTTTATATTATTTCAAGAAATACTTATGAACACTTTAATGTACTACCACTGACAGATAAATATCATAATCAGTCCTTCACTGCTCAGTATTAGAATGCTGAGATTTCAGCCCATCTCCTATCATCAGTCCAAATGAATTTATGGGCCAATACATTGAGTTTTAAAAAATTCAGCCCTAAAATATGAAAGAAAGGTAACAAGGCATTAAGAAATCTTGGACTTTGGAAGCAGACTGTCTCATTTTGAATTCTGGCTCTATCACTTACTATTTGTGTGACCTTGGTCAAGTTACTTAACCTCTCCATGTTTCAGTTTTCTTATCCGTAATAAAATATAATAAAAGTACCTACCTTATAGGGTTAAGGGCGTTACTGAGATAGTATTCTGTGAAGTGCTTATAACAGAGCCAGACACAAGGCATATGCTGCTTAAGTATTTGTTAGATTTAAAAAAAAAAAATCTTAACATGGTCAACTCTCACTAAAGTATAATAAAACCACAGTTTAAAAAACAGTCCTCATGATTTCTGGAAAATAGGAAATAGCAATTCAGGTTAAGTATTCTAGAAATATTAAAATAGCACTCTCGTGCAGTTAGAAAAATTTTCTCTTCTCCCATTGAAAAATTCTGACTACATTTCTAACAAAATTCTGAAACCAATCACTCGACACATACTATTCATTACATGAATCACAACGAAAAGAAGCATTTTAACCAAATATACATTTTGAATTAAATACTGGTGCAAATTTTAAGCAGCTATAATTCAAAGATTATATTTACTGAAGTGCTAGTCTATAATTCATTTATTAAAGCTGAACTGTAACTTCCTCATTCCAAATTCTTTTTTTAAATAGCTAGTCATTATATATGAGTATCAATAAAACTATATAATTTTACATTTTATATCATACATACTGTGCTTTAAAATTTTAAAGGGGAAACACTGAGATGACACAAAAATGCTCAAGTGGGTAAGATAAAAAAGGTAATAAACAGTGACAAAAATAAAACAGGTTTGGTTTTTTGAAACATAAGAATAAAATCAAACTATCATGGTCACACCTGGTAGGGCCCTTCTTCATATGATCACCAATAAAAGTTGCATTTGTCATACTCATTAAGGTATTTGCCAGAGAGATGACAGACAGGAGATGCTGTGTGGTGACGGCTCGGGACACTCCATAGGTGCCCTTTCCTACTCCCTCGGTCGCTGGCAGCTTCCTTCCTACTTCTGCTTTCTCATGTGACAGTTTACAAGCAGCCCGATTATAACCAGGGAGCATCAGAGACATATGACCTCCTCTTGACAAGAGACCAAACGATACTGGGCAATGGGGTTTCAGCATTCCAAGGCGATCGAGACAAACTTCATCCAGAATTTCATTCAAACCCCAGGCATGGAGACAGGACATGAACAATTTTGCAGTGTCCATGGTTAAATTATATTCTAATAGGGTCAATGGCTTAGATTTGCTGGCTCGATATTCGGGATCACTTTCTTCCCTCCTCTGCCTCATTGTCTCCTCATCCTCCTCTTCGTCGTCAAGGAGATGCTCCTTTATATTCTCTTTGATAGTTTCCTTCACTTGCTGGAAGAGAACTGCTGCTCGTTTTCCAGTTAGAAAAGAGCCCCCTTTGTCTGACTTGCCAGATGCTTTTTGCAAATTCTCTGGGGAAATAAGCGCAGTGTTCGGCCTAGAGGCTTCTTCGGTCAGGAGTTGAATAATCAACGCTTCCACATCAAAGAAAAGCACGTGTATGTCTGGGTCTGTTAGGTTTGTCTTTATTGCTTGAACCATCAGGGAGTTATGAGAATATTTAGGTAAATTTCCCTGCAATAAATATTTTTAAAAGATGGTTATAATGAAAAGTGTTTAATTTCATATATTCGTTAAGGAACAACAGTCACCAGAATTCAAACATTTACTAAGCTGTCCTTTTAAGTACCTATATCATTAAAAGTAACTCACTAACTGTTCTTTGGCAGCATGTAAAAAATATGAACTTATGTGATCAGAACTTTACGCTGAAATAATTATGAAAGCATTGATTCATTTTTAAGAAACAAGAAAATAAAAGTTTATTATTGAAGCTGGGAGTTCTTTTACTTATAGAAAAGATTAAACTTTGTTTCGATGCCTTATATGCAAATTCATTCTGTGAGCATGAACTACTGCTGCACTGAAAGAATAATGCATTTATCACGGCCTCTCACGCTTTTAATGTCGCTGCACGAATCCCTTTTTCTCCTTTCCTCCATCTCTCCCTGTTCAGAAACTTTTCTCTCCACAGAGAACATGTTCCAGTCTACTTAGATTCTACAAAATGTGCTGTATTTTGAACATGCCCTATCCTGTAAGTATTTCTTTCTCCCCTATACTGCCCCTTTTAGCCAAATTTATGGAAAGCAGTAGACTAATCCAAAGAAAACTTTTCAGGCCCTCTCCTTCTTAATCTCTTTACAGTAGCTGACATTGTTTTCACTGAGAGAAGTATAAATAAAAAGAAAAAAAGCCACCTCTCCCAGTTTCCCAGAGAACAATTTCCTGATGAAACTTCTGATTCTGACCACCCTTCTTGGTCAGCTGCCCTGAAAACTCATTCTTCCTCCCACAGAAGTGACCACCGATATGTAGGTGGCACCTAATTTCCATCGTCAGCCAGACCAGCCTCCTGAAGGAGTTTCAATCCTATATTTCCTCCCGCTTATATGTGGACGTCCTACAGTACCTCGTATGTCAGGTGTCCTAATCTCCACCTTCCCACTAAACCTGCTGTACCTCTCATACCGTCAGTGGAGAATCGCTCCTCCTCCGTTCTGTCCCCACTGTCACTCTCCCCACATGCGGACCTGCATCTTTTCTCGTCTACACAGGTTTCACTGTCCCTAGTCTCTCTTTACTCCCATCCAACCTCCGTGGAGCCTCAAGACTTCTTTCTGAAGCATAAATCTAGTCATGTCACTCCTCTACCAAGAAATTGCGATTATGGTGGGTTATCAAGAGAAATGGCAAATACAAAATTATTAAAAACTAAATCAATATATAGGTGAATATATCTGATCTCAAGGTGAGAAGAGACTTTCCAAACATACTTAAATTTAAAATTAACTATTATGAAAGTATTATAAGGCTCGTAAGAAATAGGAATAAAGTGTGCTAGAAAAAGGACTGATGAGTTATAATCTATATAACTATTTCTTAAAATCGATAAGAAAAATATGAATGCCCAAATCAAAGGGGAAAATAGTACAAAGGTCAAGGACGATTCATAATGAAAGAAACATAAGTACTTTATAAATGGAGGGAAAAAACCTGCTCAAACTAGTTGGCAAGGAATAACAGTTAAAATAATCATAAGAGACGATTTACAAAACTAGCGAATAGTGTACACTAAAAAATACTGAGCCAGGAGTATAATGAAAGTCAAAGCCACACACTGCAGGCGTGACTTTAAACAGCAGCCTTTCGACAGAGTAATCTGGCAAAATATCGTGAGATCTAGTTTGATCCAGTATATTTATTTCTAGAACCCTATCCTAAAAAGAAATAAAATATATATTAAAAAGTCAGAAATAATATATATTACAATATATATTAGAAATAAAATATATATTAAGAAGTCAGAAAGAATATATATATTATAATTAGAAAGTAAAGTTCTAGGATAAAATGCAAAATCCTTCAGTGTAACAGTCAAAGCGCATTATGGATTGAAACCAAGTACTTTTCTAGCTTTAACGAACAGGCTCTAGCACCACAACAGTGGTCCCCGACTCATTAGCCCTTTTATTGACTCCTTTGCCTAAAATATTCTTCTTTGCCCTACTCCAGTCTCTTCTCTTCCATCGAGACCCTAATTCTCGCAATGAAAGTTAGTCCACAGTGAATCCAGCTCCCATTACATTTTATATCTACTATATATAATGGATTTGTATGTCTTGGTTATATTTATATAATTAGTAAGTTTACATATATACATTTTCCTGCACTGTACGGGTACTGTCTCTTACTCTTCTTGTAATAGTACTTGGCAGGATGAACAAGGAACATTATAAAAACTCTTTATGAAACTATTTTAAATTGTTAACCAACTCTTCTGTCATAAAATTACAATAAAATTCTCTTAATTGGTCTCTTTTCTGTCTCACTTCTCCCATCCATATTTCTTTCTAGTTTAAGAAGCTTCAACTGCATTTTATAACTCAAAGATAAAATCTTTGCAAAACATAAAACATCCTCCCAAATATAATGCTGCCGACTCCTCCAAATTCACCTCTAACCACAAACACTAACTCTTCTACTGCAACCAAATTCAACTACTTGTACTTTCCAGAACGCTGTAGTTTCAGGCATTTGCACCTTTGCATAGCTGACGCCGGTGCCAGGATGATGCTCCTTTCTCAGTCTCCCTACTGTCACTCAGGTCATACTTCTACCCATCCTTCAAGAAGTCTATCAAGTGGCTGCTCTTCCAAAAATTATTTTCAGAATTACCACTAAATTCTGCCTCTTTTGTGTAAATCTCTGCTCTGAAATGAATGAATGATATGTAAAGGAAGGTAGAAAATAAATGCTATTTCTATAGCTAAAGAACCTAAGGTATGTAAGTAATAGATAAATTTACACTCCATAAAATATGAAATAAAAAAAGTCAACACTTTCCAAATTTCATTCCTGGATTTAATTCATTCATTCCACATTCAGCTATGTTTACAAGATACTGGGGATACAAAGATAAATGTTTTTTCTAGCCATCGAACTCAAAACTAACCGTTAAATAGTAACATATAAAGAAATTACTATAATGTGGTGTGAACGGTGCTATAAATATAGAGAGATCCTAAGGTCAGATAAGGAATACAATGGAGAAAGTATCACGTCCACCTTGGGTGACCAGGGAGATCCTCACAGAAGGGGCAACTTGAGCCATGAAAGGATGCTCCTGGCAGAAAGATAGCAGGATGTGAAAAGGGATAAAGGCAGGAAACATCACAGGATGGATGTTGACGAAACCACAGGTGACCAAGAGGAAGAATGCAACGGATGGCTGTGAGAGCAGACGGTCTGCACCAAGGCCTCTGGATGGACAAACTGTACCTTGCAGTCTCGGGAGCCACTAAAGCAGTGCTTCCCTCAGAATCATCAAGGTGCCTGGGCCTGACCGCAGACCCGAATCAGCACCTCTGAGAATGGCCAGCACCTGCCTAAAGATTAGCCAGTGACTTCATGCAGAAAAGTTCGAGAACTACTGTGTCCACAGACTTTAATGAGGGGAATAACATGATCAAATTTAATTTTATAAATTAAAATTATAAAATTTTATCACCAGCAATGTTGGCTGAAAAGAAGTAATATGAGAGTCATGACTATGAACTGGGAGGAAACAGAAGCCATCCAGATGATAAAAGATAAAAGTACACGACAGTGCTGAAACGTCCAAGATGGGATGGACTGAAGAACGTGTACGTCACCCTTTTATTTCTCACGGTACTGTGCCTTGTATTTACTTTTTCAAACACTGAATGCGTAATGTCAGATACTATACTTGGTGGCTTGTACCTACTGACACTAATTTGACTGAATGATACATAAAATTCTATACTTACAATAACTATGTTACATCTAATACTGATATGAAAATTATTATAGCTGCCACATACTAAGCTGTTGCTATGGCCCAGGCATTATACCACCCATTAGGGTTGGCGACGCCACAGCAAAAGGTAAAATATCATATCAATATTAGGTAGGCAGACGTGACAGTAGGTATGAGGGGATAAGTAATAACAATATTAGATTTAAACAGAGCCCACCAGAGTACTTTAGTAGATATGGTTTTTCCAGTAAAGATCTGTAAAGTTATTTTAGGAGAAAGAGAGACCACTTTTACCAAAGAAAATAAAATCAAACATGTATGGTCAAAAAAATTATTGACGCAGCAAGAGTGGCCTGCAGAAAAAGAAGGCAAGAGCGACGACACGAGGTCGACCTTTAAGCTCTCTCCTGTGATGCCGACCACGCCCATGCCCCTCTCGGCACTCCCAGGTCTGCCCAGGTGTCCGCCTCTGTCGAGGGGTGTACCAGCAGACGGCCCATGTGCCTGGACAACTGAAAGGTTATCTAGGGTCTAGTGTCAAGATATCTGACTGTGATTGTGTGTGACTCCTCTTATCACAACCTCTCACGACCTGCTGACTATCGCAAAAACTGTACTAATAACAATCCATAGTCAGAAAATGGAGGAGGGGGGTGAGGAGGAGGAGGAGGAGGGGGAGGAGGAGGAGGAGGAAGAGGAGCAGGAAGTAGAGGAGGAGCGGCATCGTGATCATCCCTGTGAAGCCCCCGAGCTGTAAGTGTCCTGCCTTTGTACCTGGATAGCCTCTTCGAACACAATAAAAGTAGTTGAGAAGAGAATCGAGGGAGACTGAAGTGAAGGGAGAGAAAATGACTCATCTCCAGTTCTGGGATGAGCTATAATTTCTGACATTACCAAGTCCTGCATATGACTTGTTAATAATGCCTGACAATGGATTTTCCTTACTTGACAAATAAAGACTTATTATGACAAAATATAGATATCTAGCAAAGTTGTGAGGGTAAGATTTTAGCTAAATGCACAGAGATGGCAGAGTTGATCACCGACATGTTTAATATTCTAATGTGTTACACTAAGATTAGCTAAAGGAAAATGAACAAAAACATCTATCAAACTCCTAGGGGCTCTTAGCTTAATCATAAGATAGACATGTCTAGAGCAAACTAACTCATTCAAATCACCTTATATTCCTAATGATTTCAAATACATGCTGTAATATAGGCTACCTGATCCTGGGGATTCTTTAACAGGAACGTTAGTAAGCTTGCTCTGCCATCTTTATTAACAATATCTGAAATGTGTGCTCACAAACTCACTTTTACATTATCATGGAGGAAGATTAAATTCAATTCAACAAATATTTGTGGAGTGCCTATTACGTGCAAGATGCTTGCGAGAAAATAAAGGCTCTGTACTTAAGGCAATAATTTAAAAACTTTCTGGAAAAAAGCCAACATGGAAAGCTAAATCATAAGGTATATATAAATGAAATGTTCTCAAATTTGCTAATGAAACTCAACAGCAAATGCAAAATACATACATATACACACACTTACTTAAAAAGCTAGTAAGACATATATTTGACATTTTCATTCTAAGTACTAAGCCTATTATAACTTTATATCTTCTGTATGGGAAAAAAATACAGATTTAGCCATTTCAAATACTAAATAAAGAACTTGATTTGAAATATTACAGAAATTCAACAATAGGAAAAAATTATTGGATTGCTCGCTCATCACTAAAAGTGGACCTGTGGCAATCACATTAAAAGTAGCAGGTAAAACTGTCTCAAGTGAAAACCCAAGGCAAATGACAGAATGACAATCATGAGATTATTCCTTATTCAAGCATGGGTAGTTTTTTAGCACATACACACACATACGCACACACCATAAACAGCAGCCCCCAGCAACAACAAAAAACAACTTACAATTTGCAGAGGAGAAAATGTTAATGTGTCTTGTCATAACATTTATCATTATTATGTATTTGAACATATGCAAGGTTAAATCACATCTGCCGAAATACCTGATAGATCTGTTCCCTAAAACCAATGTTATAATGATATTCTAAGTGTATTTCATTTTATCCAATGCCTTAGAGAAATTCAAAACATTGGCAACAATTTACTCTTGTACCATTTACATCAATGGTCCCGATTTTAAAGCTTACTTATTTCTGAATCGTTTTTTAACATTATAGTTTTTGAGACTATTTTTAAAGCTACCGAGTAAAATAATGTATTATTTTTCCAGAAAGAGCATTAAGTCTGATCTGTAACTATAACATCAAATAGTTCAGATTTCTACCTAAACACAGAGTTGATTCATGTCAATGAGCATTAAACATCAGCTGATTTTGATGCTAAAGTGTAAAGCAAAAGAGTGGTTGATTTTTTTAAAATCTAAATCTGCTCTGAAACCAAAGATCAAGGATACTAAGACTAGGAAATATTACATACCTAACACACACATGCACATACACACACATGCTTCTAAAATCAATACTGAATCCTAAAATAGACTACAAAAAAAAAAAATATTTGACAAACATTAATACATTTTACAAAGTAATTATGTAGGTGTCATATTTATAATGCATGGTTTAAATAATTGTTAATTTGCAAATATGACACAAAGAGCTGGTTTAATCCCTAAGAATATTTTGGTAGGAAAAATCAATAAAAAACAATTTTACTCTTGATTATGGGTAGGATACTTTACTGAATAAAGATCTTTATAAGAACTTCTGAAATGCTGATGCATAATGTTAAATGCAAAAGGTTCAATGAATAAAAGCACTCTGACGTCTTAATGTACTATTAAAATATTCTAAAATTAGCTAAGAGAAAATCTCACCATCTACTATTAAAAATATGATTTTAATGTTAATGATTTTAAGTACTAGGGAAAAGGAAGAAAAAGAAGGAGGGAAGAAGAGAAAAAACGGGGAGACCGTAGAGGGACACAAAAACCGCCAACAGAATGTGTGAGAATGAAATGGATATTTGGCGCCCTCTGCTGTTGTGTTGCTGTTACTCAACATCAATGGTTAGATGAATACAAAGAGGTCTTTCTCAGATAATCTATTTAATTTGGAATTAGATAATTTACTTATCTTAAGTACTTAATTTTGGATAGGATGGGATTTTATGATTAGGCATGAATGACAATATGTTCATTAGGATTGATGTTATTTCGCTTTATGTATTTTCATTAAAAGTATATTAATAAGGATAAAAAAAGAGTTAACCTATGGAGAGGTTTTAAGGTTTGATACTATAATATATTTCACATGACATAAATGAAATATAAATTATAAGTATTAAATATAAATACTTAGATTATGTCTTTTATAAAGAGCCTTCTAAAGCTATTTCTACAGGTCATGACTTAATAATAATGTCTGAATAATAATATCCAAATGGTATGAATATTTTAAGAGATTAGAAGATTAATATATTAGGTTTCTACACAGAAGCACAAAAGAGATTGACTTGCAGCTCTTCCCAAAGGGCTAAGTTACCTAAGTAATGAGACCAAGAGCCCTGGGGGCTAGGGCATCCCCACTCCTCCATTAGACAGACCTTTATATGAATCAGGTAACTTGCCTAGCATCAATTCTTCTCTCTTCCAAAGAAAGAAAAGAAGACCTACTTCAGGGAGATGTAAACAGCTAACAGATAACACAAGCAGTAATCCTTTCTCTAGTAAAACAGAGATAATAAAACCCAGCTCATTTTATCTCATGAATGCATTAAAGACACAGGAGAAAATAGTTTAAACCAACTAAAGGGATGAACTAAAAAATGAAACAAAAAAAAGCGCTCCTATTATAACATATGCTCCTGGGCATGCCAAAACCCTTTACACACTGTGAATGAATGGAAATGAGGTGAGACCCTCAGAAGCCAACTTAGGAAGAAAAAGGGTAAGACGAATAATGACAAAATGAAAAGGAGAAAATTGCTCTAATCTACCCTGGGTCACTGTCAAGAAATCGCTAATTTCAGAAATACTCACACTCGAGTAACCTGTTTTTGACCCTCGTTTCCCATCTGCCAGCTCCGGCCCACTCCTCACTATGTCCATTCACCATCCCCTCCACATCTGCCCATACTGTTCCCTTTGCCCGGGACGTTCTTCCCCACTTTCAAGCACCTATGCAAGTGGCTCTTCAGAAAAGCCTTCCTAACAACTCTTCGGGTCAGTTCGTCTCCTTCGGGCGCCTTCCCGCTTAGTTCACACCTAAGCAGCAGAAAGCTCCCCACGCAAACCGCACGCTTGTCTCCCACGTCAGAGCAGGAACTCCCCATGGCCAGGGCGTGCAGGCTGCGGGTGTGACTGATGCACTCTCTGACTGTTCCGCCTTGGGGCCTAGCTTACAGTGTGCCCTCAGTATGTGCTGAACGAATGAACGAGTCGATCAAGAGTATTAAACTAGCATGTGTTGAATATCTATTGTGATAAATGTTTTAAACATGTTACTCATTTAACTTCATTACCTCTACTTTAAAGCTAAAAAACAAATGGAAGCTAAGAAGGAAGTCATTCGGTCCCACGAGGTCACATAGGAGGAAGTCAGGGTCCTCCTGGATCTGCCTGACACTTAATTCTCTAGATATTAAGAAATTCTCAGCATTAGTTCTGCAGAGATTGTCAAAGTGGGTGGTGGGGAGATGAGGGACCCTCAAAGGTTGAGTCATCCACAGCGATTCAATGAGCACTGGTGCTGGTCCCTGGGAAGAATGAAGAATACAGGATGGCCCTTCGAGAAAATTTTAGTATGACAGAGAGCCATGGTTCTCAGCCAGGGCTGACCTTTACCCCCAGCCCCAAAGGACATCTGGCAAGGTCTGGAGACATCTTTGTTAGTCACGACTGGGAGGGAGCACTAATGACATCTAGTGGGTAGAGGCCCGGGATGCTACCAACATGCTACAATGCACAGGACAGCCATAAGAACAAAGAATTATCCAGCCCAAAATACCAACAGTGCTGAAGTTAAGAAATCCTGATACAGAGAAATAGAGACGTAAACAAAGTTATCTCTTTGCTTCCACATATCGGTACAGGAGGATAAGTACCGGCACAGAAACATAAACCAGTGCCAGAAAGTCAGAGAAGATACAACTGACTCTACGAGGCTTGGCGGCATTACCTGAAAAATCAGGGAGCCTTTGCAGAGACAGTGGTCACAGAACTCAGCACATGAGATGAGTGGGAGTCAGCTGGGTAAAGTGGGGAAGACAAGGGCACTCCTGGCCCAGCAAACAGCAAGTGCTGCATTTACTGGAATATAGATGAAGCAGACTGAGAAAGCAAGACACATAACACTGTGAAAAACTAAAATCCTGATTTATGCTGATAAATCCCCTCCTCTTGTCTTTGCCTTTTTTTTTCCTACCTCTTCCTTTACGCCCATCCACTCCCAAGAAAATATCGCTTTCATCAAGACTGATGTTAGGTGTGATTGTGGTTGAGGTGTGGCTGTGATTAAGAAAAAAAGATGTCTTTATACAAACCAAAGAGAGAGAGATGTGTGGGACACACTGACGAAAGGTCTCTGGACACACTCTGCCTGTCCCAGGCTACCAAGAGCACTGTACAGAATTCTAGCCAAACCACTGCAAACCAAACATATTTCCTAGCCTCAGACAATGCAATAAACTGCCTCTGAGATGACTGACTGATTAATATATTTCCATCCAAGGTTAATTGTAGGGCCTGCAATACCATGTCACATAAATCATCTTATGAGTTTCATATTTGAAAATTTTTTAAGCCTCAAAATCATTGTCACTGGCTCATAGCCTTGTTTGCCATCCATCATTCACCGTCCATATAGATCAGTGATTTTCAGCTCATGGTCTGCAGCCCTGGATGGGCAAGGGGCTTCTTATGGACATAAATAAAAGTATTCATAGTCGGAGAGCAAATGCCAATGTTAAATACAGGGTTGTTTCATAATAAAAGCTGCGTTACCAAGGTTACATGTGCTAATTATGTCACAGGTGCTATTTCTGTATTTTGCTACTTATAACTTTAAGTTAGCACATGACTACAGTTTTCTTGACTTTCAGTATTCTATTTAGATGTCACACTATCATGAAATGCAAAATAATGCTACAAATATTCTACTGCAAATGAACATATGAATTTCCAATAAAAGGAATGTTTCGTTATCAGTGCATCATAAGTGCTGGTTTTCAATTGCTGCTATTCTCGCTTTTAAATTAGAAATTTCCACTAGTTTCATCATTTAGTTTGGGGATTTTTATTTGCATCGACAATATTTTCAACTCTTATTTTCTAAAAAGAACAATAAGGCATGTATGAGTCCTACTGTTAAATCATATTCTCAATCCCTGCTCCCAAACCAGCCTGCGCTTGTGTCACAGTGTCCTCTGCCCCGTGGAAAGCAGGAAATACTGGGACGGTGGGCTGCAGGGCCTTTTGCACCACCGAAGACTTAGGGCCATAGTCGCTGTCACAACTCCTCGGCTGTCTCCAGTACAGTCAACTTCAGTGCCACGGTGCCCAAGCCATGCACACCGGACGCCGTCCTCATCTCAGAAATCTTGGAAGTTAAAGTCTCAAAACTGACCGCGACCTTCTACAGTTCCGGATCGTCCACCATACTCGCTCATCGACCTTTTAGAGCCATGATTCCCAAACTGCTGCCCATCGGAATCGCCTGGGGAGCTCTTAAAAACTCCCAATACGCGGGCTGCGCCCATTCCAATTAAATCAGAAAGCCCGTGAGTGGAAGCCAGGCACCAGTCGTTTTTAAAGATCCTCGGGTGATTTCAATTTCCAGCAGTTTGGAAACCACAATCAAACAGGCATTCAGTCCCTGGATCCCATGATTTTTTCAAAGACTATCAGTTTCATACTTCTTCCCGTTCCTTCCCTAACGAGTCAGGAACCCATGGTCGATCCTATCAATCTGTTCCAAGTACCTTTAGTGCCTTTTGACCTCTGAATTACAAAACTGCAATTCCGGAACAGTGAAACAATTTACCTTTTATTTTTTTCCTATTCTGTTTTCTATGGCTAATTACAGTCTGCTGCGCTTGTAAATTCACAGCCAATCCTTTTCCTTGTGCTTGGTCAGCTGACCCGCGCATCCCGCAGCCTCGACCACTCTCATGAGTCCCCTCTCTCGCTCACGCGCTTGCTCCCGCCCTCCGCACTGACCATCTGACCTCTAACGTCTCAGAGAAATGTGAAGACTTTAGAAATGTTCTCTCTACAATTCCCATCCATTCCCCACAATAACATATACCCACCTCGACAGCCTGTCTTCTTTCTCTTTATTTTCAGAAAATAAAATTTTCCTTTTCCAGGTCAAAGCCAACTGCCTTCCCTTTGCCTTTGAAACCTGCCACTTTCTCAACCCCTAGCTTCATCACTTATCTCCTCCCTATCCAGATCTTGAGCCTCCCTCTCTCTGCTGGTTCTTTATCCTTAATCCATAAGTTCTCTCTCACCTGTCTCCAAAACTTCATTTCCTTCCAGCTATTCTTTCTCCTTCTCTTCTCATACGAACTTTTCAGAAGTATTCTACATTTGCTATTTGTATTTCCGCACTTCCCATTCACTCCCTCACCCACCACAATTTAGCTCCTGCCTGCCCCCAAGGTCCTGGGAAAACTGTTTTGAAAAAGGATACTAATTACATCATTGACAAACACCTTTCATTGCCCCTAATACTCAACATCTATGCATTTGACACAAGTGATGACTCTCTACCCTTCTTGACACTCCCAGTTCCTTCCGTTTGCTCATCATCACATTCTCCTGGCTCTCCTCAAACTCCTCATACCAGTCCTCAGAATCGTTCCTTCTTCTTCTCCCTAAGGCTGGTATCCCAAGAATCCATCTCAGCCCATTTGCTATCTCTGAACCACCTCATCCACTGCCATGGTTTGAAGTACTGGGTGTCCACTGGAGATGCCTCGATCTGTGTATCCATCACCACGCAAACTTCCCTCCCTCATGATATACAAAGTAACTCATTATCCTCCACAAAACCTGTTCCTACCTCAGATGGCGGGAAGAGCTAGTCACCCAGTCCCAGGAGTCAACCTTCCTAACCAGATGTACCTAATTCACCGCTAAGTCCAGCTGAATATCACTCATAAACAATTCTTGAATTTAAAATCTTCTCTATATTCCCTTGAGTCTGTTGTACATACTGGCTTTCACAGAAAATTCTTGTTGAGGGAAAGGTTCTAAGGTTAATGTTTTTAAAGATTGAAAGCCACTGAGATAAAGGATCAGGTTTAAGCACCCTCACATGGTACACATGAACTAGCCTCTTTGCCCACCACTCCCTGTCTCTTCCCAGCTGCTACTCCAGCAATACTGGACACCATGGTATTTTCCATGTCCTTCTTTGCTCTGCCACCCACTCCTCCCAGAATACACTGCAACCCATCTCCACCATCACCTGACTATATTCTACTCATTCTTTAATGTCTCCTCCTCCAAGAAGCCAGTTCTGATCGCCTCAGGCTAGGCCAGGTTTCTGCAATACATTCTGCATTTCTCAGCCATCTCACTTACTGCATTGCATTGCGTTGTATTTATTTGTTATATTTTCTGAGGGTAAATATCATGTCTTATTCATTTTGGCTCTCCAGGGTCTAACACAGTTCCTAGTAGTCAATAAATGTTTACTGAACTAGACTGATTCAATTATTTTCTAACAGAGGCTATAAAAGTCAAGAAGTTTGAAAATCTTTTATGTGATCTAATAAAGAGCATATTTTTCAAGCACATTAGAATGGAAGAAATTATTTCTTACCCAAAGTACTAACGTATTACTATTTAGCCACAGATCTTTATACTCCTATCAAATTTGTTTCACAATACCTTCACATTCCCAAATAAGAGTTAAAGCATCATACACGAGGGCTAGACAGATCTGGCTGCTGAGAAGGTCTTGGGTTAAGTCTGTCCAGTGCTCCCATTCTCTCAGCAGTCCGCCATTTGATTTATCGTGTGCGATGGCGAAAGAAATTTCTCCTTTGCTGTATCTCACATACACTGCACGACAATCTAAATTTCTCGTCGGGTAGTGTGGTGTGTTAATGTATTTCCAAAGGAAAACAAAACTTTTCTGAATTTAAAACCATCTTAGAACAAGACCGCTTTTTCTTGGTTCAGAATTATATTTAATATAGAATATGAATTCCATTTATAAATCCATTAAACACCTATTATGATCAAGGCGTTGGACCAATAAGGCACTAGAGCCATGGGGTTTGTTAAGTTTCAGGAAGAGGGGTTCCCTTGTGTACGTCATTATTTGATGTAATGATGTACATTATTACATCAAATACTCTATGTAGGTTGTGAGTGCGGTAAATCACGATCATGTCTAACTCAAGGATCCTTAAAAAGAGAAGAGAACCAAAAACCTTGTAATCACCAAAAAAATTAGAAAATATGAATTAAGTAAGTAGTTAGTTTGAGAGTTTAATTTTATTCCTTATTGGAATAATCAGTATTGTATTCACAGTAAACTGAAACTCATTTCACTCAAACTGGAGAAAGAGTTGACAGAAAGTTACTGAGTTGGAAATGTTCAAAGCATCTGCCTCAACTCTTATGAAATACCCACACATGATGCGTATGTGCGTGCACACAACAGGAGCACGTGCACTCACAACCTACATAGAGTATGCTTTCTTATGTGTGGGAGGGTATTCTGGAAGTAAGGCAAATATGAAAAAGGATAAGGGAACAACAGAATTAGGACATAACTATTCTAAAGGAATGAGAACCATTTTTACAGAGATGGGAATGAATGACTAATTTATTCGTCATTAATGGGAGGGAGGCGGGAGAAAGGCCAGAGGGACTTCATGAACTGCCTTGTATTTACTTGTGTTTATGATAACAAAAACTAATGTAATAATGTATGTTCAGAAATTGATCACATTACCTCACTTATATACCTGTGCCTAATCGATTACTTTAAATCTTTTAATTTACATTTATGGTTTCAAAAAAACTTTTAAAGATTGGTCCTTAAGGAATCTCTTTACTGAAAGCCTCTCATTAAATTCTAAATTTTCATTCTAGAGACAATAGAGAGGGAAGTGGTGGCAAAAAAAAAAAGTCACTGCTCACTGGACAATTTAGGTCACTCTCACTAACCACTATGTCACGGGACTTTGGGGTAAAGGCAGCAGGTGGGGTAATAAAGTGAAGAGCATTCCAACCCAGACTGACAGACTCCAGGCAATCTGTCACCTGCCACTAGGTTAAAGGTCTTTTCACATGAACAGAAAGTACATGTCCTTTAAATTCAAACCCACACTGGTATCTTATCAGTGTGATCCAAAAAGAGAAAAAATATATATTCACAGATGTGCTTCATCTAGTTCAAATAATACAAAATTAATAAAAAATGAATGCTTAATACTATTTCTCCTTAACTAATTCATTTCACTGAATTTTACACTTAACATTAAGAATATAGAGACTTAAAGGAATTCTAGGAAGATTATGGCAGCAATGGCAGCAGTTACTGGATTTTTCCAAATCCCCACATAAAAACAGACAGAGCAACTAGAGAGCATAACCAAACTCCTTGAGAACATTTCCAACAAAACCAGGTGACAAAGTACGTCCACAAATTCCAAAATTCCAGCTGATGGGAAAACCTAGTATCAGGTATCTCTGTACGAAGCAAAAAGGAAGTAGTGAAGTATCTGACAGATCTAACAGGAAAACCCCAAAATAACTAACTGATATTTATCAGAAAAAAAAGGGCCAATCTGAAAACAGCAGCTGAACCTGGGAGGGGTTTTACTCCCCTCAATGGCGAGCGACCACAAGGGCCCACAGTAAAAAGGTCAGAAGGGGCTGGCACGAAGAAGTTCCAGTGCACTTGCAACACTGATGCATCGTGGCTCTCTTCTAGAAAAAGCTTCCTCCAATAAGGAGAAACTGCTAAAAATGTAATCGAAATTGACAGGTAATTCCAAAAAAACAGGAAGAAGAACAGTACAGTACCAGGAAATACTAGAAAGCAAGCCGCCATATTTTTGCACCACATGCAACAACAGAAGAGAAAGCTCTGTGAAGTTAAAAAAGCTATCTGAATTAATCATTCAAAAAGTCCAGGAAAAATCATTTTATAGTGAGCAACAAAAAGTATCAAGGTCAAATTCTAACTGAAAAGCGAGTCAGAGCAAGAAAAAAAACAGACATGCTCAAAGGCAGTTCGAAATGACGTGCTATTTCAAAACAAGCTAAAGAACATTTTTTAAATGATACTCAACATAAAAGAACAACATAAATGAGAATTAGAAAAATAGTAGTGAAATGACTGAACTCAAGCACGAATTAGAAATAAAAGAAAACATCATTTTAGCAATGAAGCCTAAACTGAAAGAAACTCGAGTGAAAAAACACAAGCAAAAATGCCTTCAAAGATGCAGAAGGTGGAAAGAAGAAAATTTTTTAAATCAAAAAGAAATGAAGACTTTTTCCCTTTGTAGGAAGCAAGCTTTTGGTTGGCACACCCAAAAAAGTCTGGAGTGGGAAGAAAATTGTTCACATAAAGGGGTGACTGAGCAAATAAATAATCAAAATGAAAATATTAGGAGTGAGGTTTCCCACAATTACAGTTACACCAGGAGGGGAGGCTAGAACACGTACTGCGGTGTTTGGTTAGAATTGGCGGTAACGTTGTTAACTCATGATATTTAATATATTTAGGAAGATAAACACTTGAGGATGTATGTGTTTGTGTATATGTACATAAACATACATATATTATCAAGCTCTGTCTACTAGAGGGCCTGGTCGTAACATCATCCCAGGGACAATGAGTACATGCAGCATCCAGATGTGGTTTCTAATTATTATCCTCCATTGAAGGGAATCACCTGTCACAAAGACGGGCACTCAATAAAAGTTTATTCTCCTCCTAAAGTCACAGACATTTATTTTTTTGTTTTCTTAAGACTGGACAGCTTAGCTAAGGCTTCCTAACTTTATTAAAGACTAGACAATTAATAAAATTTTATCACGATAACCATTTAAGACAAGCAAAAACTGAATTTATACATACTTAGAAATACAACAGAAATATACAATCAACATATTCATATTTTCTATTAAAATTCATTCAAGTAGAATGTTAAGCAAGTTTAATTGATTCTTCAAAGGTCATACATATCATAAGAATTTTTCTAAGGCCAAAAAGAGTTTCTCAGACAAGGCCCAGTATTCTGTATGTAACGTCATTTGGCTTGTCTCTGTCTGTATCTTACAATGCCCTTTTCACAACGAATCATAAAGTCAATTCGATCAGTATAAAATTTTTTTACAGAGTGAATTTTGCAAGCAAAAAACACAGAGCATGTTCTCAGTAGGTTATGTTTGACTTCTAAATTCCTTTTTCTCACCTAGTTACACAGAATACAAAGCTACTGACCTTTGCGAATACAGCCCATTCATATTTTCAGGTTTTGACTAATTAGGCAACAGAAAGAGAAATGTAAGGTAAAAGATAAATCATCCTGGTCATTTTCAATTGCTTCAACCTGGTGATTTTTCAATATAAATAGGGTGACTCTGATTGCTGCAACAATGCCCAAGATGTAAAGGTGCCGAATAGAAAATTACTCACACTTGGCCTAAGAAATTAACGTCATGGCAGTAAGAGCTTCATAGCTTCACTAGTAAAACTCCATTGAACCCCATTGGCCCAAGTCATCCCCTAAGATCTCCTTACTAAGAACCAATGTCTGTGGCAAACTTCTTCCATACTCTCTACCTCTACTTCATCCCTTACTTATTCCTAGCTCATCACACCCTGAGTTCTGACCCAACTAACTCAACCAAAGCAGCTCTCTTAATGATCACCAATGACTTTCTCAGTTACTAACTCCAAACACTCTTCTGTCTTCCTCAAGTCTTAATGTTATTTCACTTCTCCGATTAACTGTTGGCTTTTGCTTCCTTTACAAAGATTTATTTTCAATTATATGTATGTGATCTAGGCCAATGGAAGTTACTTGCCAATGTCACCCACAGGCAGCAAGTTACAGAGATGTGCACAGATATGCCTTTCATGAGAACTTGGGCTCTTAACCACTCCTTTGCACTGCATTGTAAAAATGAAGCACAGGCTATTCCCTGGGGGAACTGTACCCACAACCTTGATATTAATAATGCCTTCTTCTGATGCAGGGGTCAGCAAACCATGACCCAGGAGCCAAATCCAGCCCAAACTTTATTTTTGTAAATAAAGTTTTATTGGAAGCCAGTCACACACATCCGTTTACATATTGTCTATGCTTTCACACTGTAATGGCAGAGTTGAATCACTGTGACACAGGCTGTATAGTCCACGATCCCTACACTTTCACTATCTGGCCTTTTACAGAAAAAGTTTGCTAATCCCTACTCTAACCAACTGTCTTTTAGGTTCATCATTTGCAAATCTGAGGACGATAATAACGAACTCATTTATTTGCAGTGAGAATTACGGAAGACTGCATATCTGGAATAATCTAATGATAGCTGGCATCCCAGAATGTGAACCGCAGTCCAATTCGAGCTCTGTACTCCAGCATTTATTTAATGGGGAGAAAAATCCCATCCCTACTCTATCTCACCATCACGTTACTTCTTTCTTGGAGGCACACACCCCACCCCCAGCACCACAGAGAAGAGGCACACGTCTCCTGTTACTATCAGCTGCAAAGCCTATTCCAGGAGCTGCTCATTGCTCTCAATGGCTCTACCATTTTCCCTTCAACGAGGCTTGGATCTCAGAACTCATCTCATATGTCTCCACTCTACTCTAGCTCATTTGTGAAGTCTTATTTATTCAACCTACACAACAGCTTACAAGCCATCCCCTTGTCTGTTTTTCCACTGCTGAATCCTATTCTTGTCCCCATTACTTCTCACTATATCATCCCAGTAGACTCGCAATTCATTTCTCACATAAATTTTTATAAGCATCCTGCACACAAATGTCAGACCTGGCAAAACAGTTCTTAAACAAAAACCTCCTTTTAAGAGTATTGAATGTTGTGTTGCTACCCACTGAGTTAAGTCCTCGACTTTGCATTCAAGTGGATCACATGATATAATTCCAACCTACACCTCCAAATTAACTTCACACTAAATTTCTTGGGTACTTACTATGCTTTACATACGACATTAAACACTGGAAATAAAAAGATGAGAAACTCACATTCTGTCCTCAAAAAGCTCAAAATCCAGTAAGGAAGAAAGAAATACCCCATACTAAGAGAAATGTTTTAGGAAAGCTCTGAACGTGAAGGTATAAACACAAAAAGAATGCAAGAGCTAATTATGCCTCAAAGGACAGAGAGGATAAGGCTTCACTATCCTCAGAGAAGAGAGGGATTGAAGAAGCATGCGTGGAGAGGAAGAAAAATAGGATGTAAGACATAAGATCTCTACCGTTTCTCCACCTTTTTTCTCCAAAGCAGTGGTTTTAAACCAGAGGCAATTTTGCACCTCCTTCCAAGATGGGGGTGCATTTGGCAATGTCTGAAAACATTTTTGACTGTCGCAATTAGGGAGGAAGGGTGCTACTAGCATGTAGAGGGAAAATGCTTCTCAGCATTCTACAATACACAGGACAGCTCCCCACAACAAAGAACTGTCCAGCCCCAAATGCCAACAGAGTGCTGAGATTGAACAACCCTGGTCCAGAACCACGAGGAACAGGAGTAAAAGAGAGGATATATTTGAGGTAACTCCAGGATGTGTTGGAACGCTGACAAGACAGAGATGGCGAAGAAAGAGAAGGAGTTATGCCTGGACAACCTTGCTCACCAGAACAAAAGAAGAGAAAGCAAAACCGAACAGAGGGGGCAAAAGTTATTAATACATGCTCTACGTCTCATACTCATGAACTGGGACAAATCCGATTGTCGAGTCAAGATAATCACCTGTGAGGGACTGGAGAAGAGACGGGTAAAGAGGCTGAGGCAGAAGCTAGCAACACTTTGTTATGCGTCACCCAATTCAACGCATATTTATGACACAGCTGCTACTGGATGTCATGGGGAAAACACGGAGATAAATAAGCCATAATCCCTGCCTGCAAGAAGACTAAATTTCAGTGGGGAGAATTAGGTAAGTACATAAGTTATTAGAATAAAAGGGAAAATAAAACACACGTCCTAAGAGAAATACACAGGGGCTCGAATTCGCACTTCTTGTAAAGATTCAATGCAGTAATAAAGGATAATTCTACTTAATATCCTCTTGATCCTCTAGTGAAAGAAAAAACATTATAGGACAGCAAATCCCCCATCTTTGTTTGGAAAGCTGTGTATGGCATAAAAAAACATAATTAGCACTATAAAATAGCTGTTACTTCTAAATAGCCTAATTGCTAACACTATCTCAAAAGGACAAAGCACAATACTGCTGCAGAGTATTCCCATAGAGACTTTACTTTCTATTGAGACCCATGAAAAAAATTAGTTCCAATATCCTAGAGTAAGCCCTGCACTGAGAGGTTCTCATTATCATTATTATTATTTTTAACTTTGGGTGGGTTTTATTTCTCCTAAGGTTAGAAAACCATCTAGAGGACAGCTCTTTCAAAATTCCCCTCAGAAGGAGCCTCACATTCAACGTGAGAAAATAGAGAAATCCCTAATGGTGCGGCCAACATACATTTTTCATAAAGTGATTATCCTCCTGCAGCCTCAGCTTCCTCAGCCTTTCCCCCCTTCTGTAATTGTTTTCCTTGTAGGCCAGGCAACAATTACCACTGCTACAAGCCTGAGGAGGTTCACGAGCAATATATTTTACAATACATAAGTGTAGTGTCTCTGATATCTGGTGCTTTTATCACTAATTGCACTATAAAATGTGCTATTAAAACAGGGACAAACAAGATTATAAAAATCGCATAATGGACCATGACCACTTACAAAAGCCATTCATAAATGTTAGCATACCACTTATTTTTCTTATTTTCCAGTTAAATAATTATTTTTCCAAATTTTTATTTCTAGAGGATACCGACAATAACAATGAAAGAATATTTTTGGAAATTACATAATATACATGCTTGCCCTTGAACATATGGTTTTATAGATCTGCTCAAAATTAAAATTACATAAAAAGTCAGATAACGTGTGCTATGAACACTGAATTCCTAAGGACGTATACGTGATCTTGAACTGCACAGTTATGGCAAATGCATTTAGGCTGTGATTTCTATTCAAACTTTACAGCATGAGACTGAAAGCATGAAAAAAGCACAGAAGGATTTCACAATTCTAATCTATGAAACATACAGTATAACAAAGCCAATAAAACATTTATATCTTCGGAAAAAACAGAATGCTCAAATATTACTGCCAATTACTGCAGGGCATGGGTCATTGGAGCTGCTTATAGTATTTCTTATGTCATCAGCACTCGCTAATTCATGGGCAGGTTTTCATGTTTGTAGATGAGCATTTCAATCTCTTCACTATTTATTCATATGTTAAACCATTTTAAAAATAGGAATCAGAGATAAGAGAGAATAAAAATAAAAGTATTTATGTTAGCTATTAACAATTTTAATGAATACTTAGATGGAACTAGAAATTTTAACTAGTGACTCAGATGAACCATTGGGATTGTCTCTCTGTTTCATTTATCCATTACCGGAGTCAAACTAATTCTAATAATACCATGAACACAAATACCACAAACCAAATAGTGGCTAGAACCTACAAAACTAAAGACAAGTAAGCAATTAATGAATTAAAATTATTTGTTCTTCTTTTAGTAGGATACTCTTCTGTTAACTGAAGAATTAACTCCTGCCTTGATTTTAAGTGCCAGTAAGGAATGTGTGACTGAACTTGGGTCTCAAAGAAAAATGCCAGCACTTATGCAACTCCAGGATACAGTCTCAAATATTTTCTTCGATCCTTATAAAGGCCTTACTTTACTAAAATCAGAACCTGCTTTTAAAACAACTGATAAGCCACAATTACAAACATCTTAATTGTATACCTAAATTATTATATTTTCTCCTGGAGATATTAGCTAATGCTCAATTTTTCAATAGGAGACTGTCAGAAAGTCAGAAAGACAGACTACATAAAAAACATTTCCTCTAATTTCAGAAACTGAAGTCACTTATTCAGTAGGAATCATTTCCAAATATTTTTAATGCTAATAATAATTTACTTTTTCGAAATGCCAAATACTTGAAATTGCTCTAAAACTATGTTGGCTAAACCTAAATAAAAATCAGAAGCTTATTTTTCACCAGTTTCTTCTCCCAAAAATATTCCCTAAGACATGCCAAAGCTGTATTATCGAATAAAGTAAAATGAAGACAACACACATGAGATTATATACACAACTTACTTTGTCAGATGCCTCAGAAGCCAAGAGGTTAGTTGCAAGGGTCTGTAGCTTATGATGGGCCATATTTTTAAGAGCAGCAAGACTACGTCTTGTCATAGCTTGTTTTAGATTGACTGCTGGATGACTAAGTGAATCCACTGCGGCAGGAACTGCTTCATCACAAGCATTTAGTATCTCTACTGCTGTTATTCCCATCACACAACGATCCAATGCACCTGGAAGACATATATTCACAAATATCACATGCACTATAAAATTTCAAATCGTTTTTTAAAAAAAGAAAATACAGGGACATTTTTTTAATGTAGAAATGTTTTAACACAGTTTCTCGTACTTCCTCTAATAATCTTCCATGTACCATTACTTTAATCATTTCCTCTCTCATAAGGCTCCTACCACAACTTCCAACAAAGAGCCAAGATTTTAATGACTTACCCTTGAGGCTTCTCCACTTTCTACTTCCAAGATTGTCTCCTTGATCACTCCACACCACTACTCCATTACAAATATCAATTTCTATTCTTTTAAGTCCTCTAAATCGTGTATCAATCTTAAGCAAAAAAAACCCAACAACTAATTTTTGCTATTTTTCCAGTTCTTTCTATCTAATTTCTGAAGCCTTTCTTTCTCTAGGAAACGTCCACAAAACAGAAAAAAAAAGTAATTTCTCATTCTATCTCCAAATTTATTGACTCTTATTCTTAACACAAAATCAAATGTTTTCCCGTGTGTTTGTGAAAATAACTACTACTTCAACTTGGAGCTACTTCGAAGCTTCTTCATTTGGCCATCTATGCATTTCTTGTCTCAGGGTGCAAACTGCTTCCTGTAGAACAAAAGCCTTTCTGTACACTTTGATTTGTACAGTACCTATGACGACATCAGGCAGAGAAGGGTCTCATTGTGAAGATCTGTATATAACTTTTTGAAGATTGGAATAATGACAATAAAATGATAAAGGAGTTTATTTTGATTCACCAGGAATTCTTCCAGAGTCGTTCTAAAAGAGGACAAGTCAATTTTGAAAAATAACCATAGAGAACATCAGAAACTTAAATGGCAACAAAGGTTGTGCCCAAACATCCAAACACATATTTTCTTCCCGATGGTTATATGCATTGCCTCCTTAGAGACTTTAACTTCTGACTCACTGTCCTCTTTCCAACAGTACTCCTGGAAAAATTCTTGGCAATTTCAGTATTAACATAAATCAGTGTTTCACTAATCAATTCATTAAGTGTTGACCAACATATTTTAGAAAGCAAAGAAAAAGAAAAAATTATTACCCGAAACTTCTTGTGTATGTATGAAAAGAAGATTGTACATACTCTAATGGGATTTAAAAGTTCGAAAGGTTTGAAAATCATTGGCACATATGATTCTCCCATGTATTTTGATCTCTTGGTTCTTTGAGCCCCTCTACTCCAATAAGCTAAGTCCTTCGCTTAACTACAGCCAATGGTCACAATCTAATCTTCTCAGTATCGATAACTGAAATCCCAACATGACCCCAATTTCAAATATTCCACTCTCTGACATCAACTCTCATTCTTCATTTCTCTTGTTCCTATTCTAATAATTCATTTTTTCACCACTGACTTCAACAATTCATTAACCTGTCACCCTTACACTGTCCCTCACTTAGCCCATATCCTCATGTCCCTACCTACTAAATTAAAATTCCATTGTCCATTCTCGTAATCACAGCTTTGTCTTCACTTCACTTCTGTATACTAGCCAAGCAAACTCCAATCCTGGTTGAATCCAACTTTCCACCTACTCTGAACCTGTACAATGAAGACAGACATGAAAGACAAACATGTTGACAGAGCCACTTGAAATTCATGACCATTGATCTCAAGAGGGCCCTTAGTAGTGGCCACATTTCCACAGACCTTTCATATTCCTATTCTCCTAGTTAATTATTCCATATCTTTTCTTTCCACCAATCTCCAATACTCTATTTCTTACCCTTATCTAGGTAAAAATTTTTGTTTCCTATTTCATTTAGAAAGAAGCAATTAGAAAAGAAGTTCCACAAGCTCCCATTACCATATTCCCACTCACATTTCCCTATAATTATGAATAAACTATACAGGCTCCTAACACACTAGTAGCTTAAATCCCATCCCTCTCTTGTCTACACAAGGGCATCGTTTCAGCAATTCTCCCCTTTCTCTTCATTAATTTTCCCTACCTACTAGATCATTCCCATCAGCATATAAACATGCAATTATTTCACCTGTTAAAAAGACACAACACAGTTGACATAATCTCTCTCTCACTGGTATCTCCTTTTTCATACATATTCCCCAAAGAGTTGTCTATATCTGCTCTCCCATTTTCCTTTGAATTTATTCAAATCAGATATCATCCCCAAACATGCAGAGAACCTACTGTCCCCATGCTGTTAAATCTAATAGTTCTCTGTCCTCATTTTACTATCATTTACTATCAGCAGCACTTGGATTTCCTCTCTACTCCTTGAAACACTTTTTTCACTTGGCTTCCAGGCAACCACACTCTTCATTTTCTTATTTTCCCTGGAAGTTCCATCTCAGTCTCCTTGGCTTGTTTCTCTACGTCACAGAAATACATCTAAACCCTGGAGTGCCCCAATCATTCATTACCTATCTACGTTCCCTTCGTGACGCATCCAAGTCATGGTCTTAAATATCTTCTAAATGCTAAGAATTCTCACATTTACATCACTCACTCTGACACCTCACCTGGAACTCCTGACTTATATATACAATTTACTGATCAACATCTCTACTTGAACGTCTAATATTCAACAATATCAAAAATTAAATTCTTGATTTCCCCCAAACCTACTCTTGCTATCATTTTATCAGTCTCTCAGAATGAATTCTATCCTTTGACTTGTTCATGATTAAAACCTTGGGATTCATCTTTGACTTATCTCATTCTCTTATGCCCCTCATCCAACTATCAGCAAATCCTTTTGGCTCTACCTTCAAAATATACCCAGAATTCAACCACTTCTCACCAGCTCCATTGCAACTACTCTGTTCTAATATCCACCATCTTTTGTTGCCTAGAGGAAATAGCGTACAAGCTAATCTCCACCCTTGAACCACCTTCAGGCTATACTCAAACCAGCAGCCAGAGCAACCTTATTAAAACTTAAAGCTCTTCAATGGTTTTCTATATCATTCAGAGTAAAAGCCAAAGGCTTATAAGACCTTCCACGATCTGGTCCCCAATTATGTTTTTCACTTTATATTCTATCACTCTCCCCTAGATTACTCCACTCCAGCCACACTAACCTTACTGGTGACCTCAAACATGAATTGTATACTGCCACCTTTAGTCCTTCACATCTAGTGTTCATTCTGTCCAGAAAGTCATCCTCCTGGATAACGTGGATTTCATCACTTCCTTCAACATCTCCATTCATTCCTTTATCCTAATGTTACCTTCTCCATGAGTTGCTCTCTAGCTATCTTATCAAAGATTTCAACATTTCCGCCCCCAAACCATTCATTATCACCCTTTCTGCTTTATTTTCCCCATAGCACTAATCACAAATGAATATAATACATATATTTAAAGTTTTTGTTTGCTGTTTTTGACCTGCCATTCCCCACCCAGAATGTAAACTACATAAGAGCTAGAAAATTTTAGGTGTTTCATTCCCTGCTGTATCCCTGGCATTCAATAACTATCTGTGGATTAAATGGAGACAGAGTTAACAGCGTTAAAATACAAAGTTCTGACAAATGTATAAGGAAAAATAGCCAACAGATAATGTTCAAAGGATATGAACAATTAAGAAAAATACAAATGGGTAGTAATCATATGAAAAGACATCAACCTCACTAATAAAGAAATCCAAATGGAAGCAACGATAAAATATCATTTAGGTCTTACTGTGACAGATACTCAGCATTCTTAAGGGTATGAGGAAAATGATAAAATACTTTTGGTATGAGTAAAAATTAGCAGCAATTTTCTTGACAAATTCCATTCAATTTAAAATTCGCATTTTCTTTAACATAGGAATCCTAAGATTTATATTAAACATGCCATATACAAATATAAATTTATATATATACTATCAATAACTATATGTATCAGTGAGTATATGCTTCTATGTCTGTGTATGTGTGAAAATATAAATATATGCACATACACATATTTGCTGATTATCTTACCTGTAAATTTTTAAACTTGAAAAAAGTAAATATATATCATTAGTAGACAGGTTCAATAAATTATGATATGTTCTCTAAAAGGAATACTATGAAGTTGTTATGAAAACAACAACAACAAAATGAAGCTTAATTTTATGTGTCAACTTAACTGGGCCACATTGCCTAAATATTTGGTCAAAAATTATTCTGAATGTTTCTGTGAAGGTGTTTTAGATTAGATTGTATTTAAATTGGTGAACTTTGAGTAAAGCAAATTACCCTCCATACTGTGGATGGGCCTCAACCAATCAGCTGAAGGCCTAAAAGACCTCCTCCAAGTAAGACACTGAATAGAAACTACATAAAATAAAACACAAAGAAAAATAATTTTAAAATGAAAAGACAATCCCTGAGCTGTGGGTAATTTCAAGTAGCCTAATGAACATATAAGTGAAGTTTCCAGAGAGAGGAAAGAGGAAGAAAGATTGAAAACATATTTGAATAAATAATGGCCAACAATTTACAAATTTGTTGAAAAGTAGATATACACAGATCCAAGAAGTACAACAAACCCTAAGCACAAGAAACACAAAACTATAATCAAATTGCTCAAAACCAATAATAAAGAGAAAAGTTTTGAAATAGATAAAAATGGACATAGCACATAGAAAAAACTAAAGATAAGGGTGACAGCAAATTTCTCACTGGAAATAAGGCAAAAAGAAGACCATAGAATATTAAAAAAAAAAAAAGTCAACCTAGAATTATATACCCAGAGAAAAAAACTTAAAAATTAAAGTGAAATAGTTTTTCGAACATCTAGAAGCTTAAAGAATTCAGAATTCATCACTCATAGACCTGCACTATAAAAAAAATATTAAATATTCGACAACAGAAAATCATTCCAGATGAAAATCTGGTTCTACACAAAACAATGAAGAGCAACAGAAATGGTAACTACATGGGTAAATATGTAATATTTTGTTTTTATTTTATTCAAATTTCCTTAATAGATAGACTGTTTAAACAAATATGCAAATTAAAAAAAATAATGTTCCAAATGAATAAAAGCCATGAGCAACCATACAGATGATACAAAAGACCAGAAGTGGTAGGAAGTGACCCAATTATTCTTGACTAGAATTAATTACACAAAGGGTTCGTGGTGAAGGTAGTAAACACAGTCATATTTCCACTCTAACAACCTTCAAATTTCCATAGCGAATCATCCGAAGGGTAAAAAACTGATTATCCTTGGTTTTACCAGGATTTTAGAAAAGTACCCTTTTTTTATGTTTTTGGTTATCCATGCTTTACATACATTTTTCAATAGACAAAAATATACATTAATGCATGATTCTCTGCTATATGTTATTAGATAATAAAGTTTAAAAAATGAACAAACACATATTCATGAAGTAAATGCAAAAACAGAAATATTTTCAAAAACCTGGAGGGGCAGAGAATAAATTTTAAAAAGACAGCAGAAAACTGACTAAATAAACTGACAAGACTTCATACACTTCATAATTTTTAATAATCTCTGGCAAGCACTCTTGGTGTCTGCATTTGTACAGATGGGCAGATGAGAATGCTAGTGAGGCTTCATAATGGTTAGCTAAAAAGAACACCTTGCAACATCAGTCAATACTTAAAGCATACTACTGTTTCTCAAATAGACAGGATTTTGACATTGTCAAAGGCCTGTGGGAAAGATAATGCACGCTTACTGGGAACATCAAATGTGAAGAATGAGAGTGCTGATCATGAAGCATATAAACAGCTCCAAGTAGCAGCAGTCACCACTAGGTCAGTGGCCTACCTTCAGCTAAGTTCCTAAGTGAGAGTCAAGAGTTTCACCTAGCCACATCTTGCTGTTAGTTGTTTGACTAATTTTCTAAGTATCCAGAAATGTGAAAGAAGAATAATTTCCATGGCTTCTATATCACTATTAATTGCTATTGCATATAATAAAGATGACACAATAAAAGAAAAGATTCTGGACCTCTATCTCACTAATCAAATTTTATATTACAAGCTTCAAACTCATTTCATTAGCAAATATTGAAGATAAAACTATCCATTTGAGAAAAGCGAGTACAGTTCAACAGCAAATAGAATATTATACAATATGCATGAGTAGCTTTAGTGTAATATGGCTTCATTTGTAAAAACACATTCCCAAAACACTACAGAGGGATAAAGTATCTCCTCAGAGTTCAAATATATTTTATACATCAAACCTTGGCTGAACCTGATTTATTTAGCTTCATTTTTTACTTATTTAATAAATAAATAAATTTAATAAATAAATGACGTCAATACCTTCAGGATGTGCCTTACTGACTCCCCAGTGACCTTTATATCACTAGCTAAGGCCTGAATAGCAAGAAGGAAAAAAGAATGAATAATTGCCATTGTGGCTGAAATCCAAAATAAAGTCTGCTTCTCTATTCTTATTTCAATTTAAGATTGTCATATGGATTGACTATGTACCAGAAATCCTCCTGAAGGTCCAAATTCTAAATTTTCAATATTATATATTGTTTAACCTAAAATGGGCTTAATTATACTGAATTAGTTGTCAGAATAACAGCCTCCAGTATACCTACAGTTAGGGGCTATTTGTCATTTCCTTCCAGAGAAATTACTGAAAAAGTAACTTTTCTTTCAGCAAGGTCTCATTTGTAAAGAATATAAAATTTAAAGTACCTGATATATTCAAGTATCATTATTTAAGTACATATCTAAAAAAATGCAGAAAAATTATACTGTCTTCCTTTACCATACTTATTTCATTTTTAGAAGTCCTAGACAAGTTTATCATACCTTTATATTAAAGACTGACAACTGTTTATTATAGTATTTTAAAATAGTGTTTTATGAATGTTATTATTGCTATAAGAACTTTCTTTAGTACTAATTCCAAAAGAAAATATTTCCAAATATATATAAGGTCATAATCCCAAGTTCGACAAAGTAACAAGTTAAGCAGCTTGTTTCTTTAATAAATACAAAGGCATGTACACACACACAGAAACTTACAGGTACACAAACATACACATATACACACTTACATTATATGCCTACTACACACCAGGTAAACGGTTATCTCATTTTATTCTTCCAGCAACATTATAAAATGGGAATTATTACTATCTTCATTTTACAGATAAAATCGAGGGACAAAAGTCCAGTGACTTGCTGTAGATTACAGAGGTCAATCGAAATTCAGACCAAGTGTTTTGACTCCAGAACACAAGATAAAATAAACTCTGTATAGTTAGTTTGTGAGGTGACCCAAACCAACAAACACAAAATTGTGCTGTGCAGCAGATAGTATATAATAAAAAGGACACAAAGTAAGATCTTTATGTACATAAACATGCATAGGTAGTATGACAGCAATTCTGGTTTTAAAAGTGCACAGAAATAAAAGTAGGTCGAAATATGCCAAAATGTTGACATGTACCACTGAGCAATGCAGTTTGGGGTCATCTTTTCTAATACTTTTGTGCTTTTACAACCTGACAAAAGGTATGAATCTCTTATATAATCAGACAAGAAAAAGAAAAAAAATAAATGTAAAAGCAAAGAAGTCTGATATTCTCCAAGAATGCTTCACCTTGTCAAACAAGACTACCTCTGTACTACCAGTTAAAACAAGGACTCTAAAAGAAAAGATTGCTGAAGAGCATGGCTACTTATTCCATACAAACTTAGAACTCTTACTGCACCACAGTGTAGGCAGAAATATGTAGATAGTCTGATTTCAAAAAGGACTATTTAAAACAAACAGAAAAAATTTTTAAATGAAGAAAGGGAAAAACATTTAGTAGAAATATTATAATACAAGTTTTTTTTTAATGTAAAGAAAGGTTTTAATCATTGGTACATAATTACTTAAGATAGGAAAAGTCGAATAAAATATGTTTTTAAAGGCCTAAATTAATAAAAACATTTAGGTAGGTACATAGTTCCAAGATTTCCCAGGGAAAACTGTTAGATTCTGTGTTTAACATTACAAATCACTGCCTATACTTTAAGCTAAGCATTATTTGTTCTATATTATGTCCTATACATAAAATTTCTGAAACTTGAAATTTTAAGTGTTCTCTCTAAAACTTAAAACTTTCGTTTTAATCACCTCCTACAATTAACAGCCCCATACCACTTTTTTGCTGTTAAAATAAGAGGATTTTATCTTTTCACGCTGTTTCTGAATTTGAGACAAAAATGTTTTCTTCATCTTGCTTACATTTACCTCATGAATTGTAAAGGAATCACTGATTTTTTGGTCTGTTATCTGTATGTCTGTACTAATATGTATATTTTCTTTAATTACATTCCTTTGAAGATTGGCCAACTACAAGTATTTAGCATAACGTGACAAAGGGACATTTAAGCTTTTCTTTGGTGATAATGAGAACACTTAGAAAAAGCAGTGATCAAAAATAAAAGTAGCAACCTTATTATATCTCGGATTTTTTCCTCAAATAAAAAATTTTTAATTTCTAGGAAATGAAACGTACCCATTTGATTTTTTAGTCTATTTCAACACTTGTTCTTACCAGTATCCATTTGCCAGACGTACACAGAGCCATCTGCACAGCCCACTACTAGGTAATCATCAGAAGGCCTCCACTTGATCACTTGAATTGGGAAAAGATGACGAGATGCCAGCATAATGCATTTTTTCTCTCGCAAACTGAGGAGTCCTACTGAGTGGTCACTGGCTACAGAGCAGACGCAGTGCTGTACCCTTGCCTGAAAAGAACAATAAACCTTAATTATATTTAAACTAAAATCAGAATAGAATGGATCCTATTCTCAATAACTTAAACCAAAATTAATTCTATATTCACCACTCCTGAAAACCAACCATAATATTAGGTTGTGTTGAAAAACTTGTTCCTTTATATTGTACATAAAACATCCAGTTCAATCATTAACCGCCCCCTCCCCGACCTGCCACACACACACATACACACACACACACACACACACACACAACCCTAAATTAATCCTAGATTAAGGGTGGGGAAGATGCTTTGGAAAATCTGCTGTTCAAATGTAAAGATGACCTTACTAAAATGATCGCTATATATGAGCAGGCAAAGCTGGAAAGAAATTGATCTGTTATTATGTGTTCTCTTTCCACAGTATGAACTTTCCTTTGTTAGCTGCTAGAGCTGCTTTCTGCAGCGCTTCCTTCTGTTTGTGATTCTGTCATTTAGACCTATGCTCTTCCCTACTCTTTTACTCAAAAACAATACCCTCGCAATCCCTCTGCCACAACCGTTTCTGAAGAGCCACGGATATTTTGTTACCTGTAGATGTGCTTCACAGCTTGTCTATAATGTCAGCAGGCACACTACCACAACTAACACAATAGCCAATTAAACATTCTGCTAGGTATTTTCTGTTCGTCTCTAGTTTTTGCCCTTCAATTCCTTTTTAGAACAAGACAAAATATAAATAGTCAAACAAAGATGGTAAAAATTTTCACCGGCAACAGAGAATACAATCCATGATCTAGAATGTTAAAAACTGAAGTCTTTAAATTTTTGAGACAATTTATAAGCAATTTAAAACTGAACTTTTTAGTGACTTGATTATGCTGTCAGTTCATACTAAGGTGAAACCATATGAAAACAGCCATCTGAAATGCATGATTGTATATATTGTGACTATTTATTGAGGATGAGGCCCACTGCACTACATATATACTGTCCCTTCTGAGATCCAAAGGTGAAACCTCTCAGACCTCACCCTGCTGGGCTGCGCTTAAACAAATAGATTGTTCTTAACTAAAGAACAATATCTCACAGATCCACATACATCACAGAATGTGAAATGCTGACAGGTATCAGATGAAAAAGTCTGGGGTGGGTGGCCAAATGTGCTTGGAAAACACAAATTATGGTTGTGGTTTTTACCCAAAGGAACTTCCAAGAATCTTTGACATGATGGTATGAATATAATTCTCTCTCCAAGGTGGGTACAATATCACTTGTCTGTAAATTTACGTGACCATGGTAAACTTACAAGACCTCGTTTTTTGGGGAACATACTTTGGGGAAAGCTGCTATAACTGGTTCTTTTCATGTTTTGACTACTAAAACACTCAGGACTGAATTTTCTATTTATAACAGTGTGAGATCTTGGACAGACTCTCAGTGGTCTCATCTTTCTATGAATAATGTTTTTTTTAAAACAGTTTTTGAACAAAGCAGAGCATTAATAAAACAAAGATAATAAGCTTTAACCATTTACTTTGTTTTTAAATTCACGTGTTTTATTCTTTTATCCCGTTAGCTTTATTTATACTTTTTGTTTTATAAATGATTTAAATACTACAATAAACATAGCAGGTATTAACTCATTTTAAAAATTAAAACTAAGTTCAGAAAGATCATGTTAAAACATCATATGTAAGTTTCTTAAGTAAGCATTTGTTAAACTTAACATGCCCTGATAAGCGTTCAATTGAAACATAAAACATGACTTCTTTCTTTAAAAAGACATTAAGGACTGAGGGGTACTTGGCTTATGGCATACAAAATTAGCTTTATAAATAAGCAATAAATTAAAATAAAGTGGCAAACTAAAAAAAATTTATTTAAATACAGGCATTGTTAGATAAAATAGGGTATAAGTATATACCATAATGCCTTTATTTTCAGTTTTTTCACACTACATAAAATATTTATGAGTTTCACTAGACATACATTGCCAACTGAAGATAATATTTTAATACAATGGATGCTTTGCTTTTCTACAGATTACCATTAGTGCTGACTTTGTATTTATCAAGTATATCCATCATTCAACTTACAAAAAGGGATGGTGTGTTACATTAATGGTTAACTATTCATATTTTGCAACATCAATATGCCAAAAAAGTGGTCATTTTATGTATTTCTCTCATCAGAGAAAATAAATCTAACAGTGGTCTCATTTTCTGTGTACGAGTAACTAAAAAGAATAATCCCTAAACAGCATTACTTTTCATCTAGTCACATTCTTTAATCAAGCACTGATCTTCCACAGCACTCATCAGTCACCACTTTTGATTCTGCTACTCTGAAGCACCAGTTCCCCAAAATGTTTAAAAATGAGCTAATCCTTAAATCACTCCATATACCTAACAAGCCTACTAGTTAGTCCCCAAGTCCACAGTCATTTCATTAATGTTCACATACTTTCTTGTCATTCTTTTTCAAAGAATAGAGAAAATGAGGCATGAGTCAGTGAGGTTTGTTTTTTCTTAAAAAAAAAGTTAATTTTTACCAGTATTCTTTACTCTGTTCGGTGTTCCTCCAATTATGGTTGATTGGTAGATCTCAACATCTGAGTCGACAGAAAACTACTGACAACCACTGAACTACATATTCTCTCTCGCTGCCAAACTACTGTAGTTTACAACCCAGCAGAGAAAGGACTGCAGACATTAAGTGAACAAACAAAAATGGCATCCCCATTCCTGTAAGAAACTTGACCTTCAGCATCAACTCTTCATGCGAAGTTCACTGTCAGAATTTCACTCTCCCCATTTAGATGCAGGTGGATAATTTCAAAAATTCAAGAAAATACAAACTAGTCTCATAAAAAGATTAAAAGCTCTACATAATGTTATCACTCTTTATTAGTAAAAATAAAGGACATACAAACCAAATATTAAAATCATAGGATCTGCTTTAAAAAATAGATTATAGGACATAATTTCCTGAAGAGAACAATGAACTACAATTCCAGAAATTCTAGCTTTTTGTTTCCACATAACATATTCTAACACATACGTTTATAAAAATATGTTTTTAAAAAATAGTTCTGTTCCTCCTTCATATAGTTCAATAAGGAGGAAAATTGGCAAATGACATGCTCCATCCACAAAAAAAAGTGTCCAAAATAAAAATGATATAATGTCCCTGTAAATGAAAATAAGCATCTGAAGAGTTAACTCTAGCTTTACTGTTATAAACAACGGTCTGGAAATAGCCAAAATAATCAAGACTGAAAACAAAACAAAATGAAAAATCAATATTACTAAGCCCAAGAAAGCATAATTATTAGAGGTTCTTAACTCACAAGATGGTTCTCTCCTTTTTAAATATGAATTAAAATAGATCAAATTTTTCTTCTTTCAAGAAAATGCTAGTCCAACTCATGTGAAGAAAACTGGCCTACAGTGGAAATGGCCCAATACAGTAAAACCTCATTAATTTTGATTCCGCTAATTAATTCTGAGTTGATGGTTACCTTTGCAGGCTGTGTGAAAACAAATTAACGGTATAAACAAAGCAAATGTCTAGTCTATTTAAATGTAAAAGGAAAAAAGACCATTCTCAAGCACCACTTTGGTATTAATTTTAATTCAAACAATGAACAGAGTAATGATAAATAATTCTCAGCTGTTAAGTGAAAGCACTTAAATGATTTGCTAAAACACAATTAACTTGGTTTCTTTTTATCTATACTCAAAATTAAAGAAGCACTTCTTAAAGAATATTTTATATCTTCTACCTCTCTTTGATTTAGACCTGGCTTCCCCACAAATGAGTTGCATTAGCACAATTCTTTTATTATTAAATTCCAGAGATCTTGATTATTGAACATCACTTCACCTATAATGATTGAGTCTATAATTTGATTAATTGAATTCTATTTCATGTTCTTTCATTTCAACTGGAAAAGTCACCTAAGCATGACTTAACATCAGGGAATTATAACAAAATAATGTGTAGACATTTAAATTGTATAATTAAAATAATAATACAAAAAAATGTGAACTTCGTATCTTTAAATTATTTGAAAAGCATTTATGCTTCAGACTTTTTTGATCACACATTCATTAAAAAAACTTTGCAATGTATTCCCACTACATATGTATTTATACATTATACATGTACCGATATGCCAGTATATCATGTACATTGTAAAACATGCACAAAAATATATTTTAAAAGGATAACTCAAAGTCTAAATAAACAAATTTAAGATGCGGCTGATGAAAACATATTTAATTTCCATTGGAAATATGTTCCATCATTATTTTCTCTGCCCATTTTGTGATGGGTAGGTTGAAAACTGTACAGTAAAATCTGCAGTTCCCTTAAGCAAACGCATTTTAACTGGAAGCACACCCAGCGAGAGCAATGCGGTCAGTCTCCTCGCGGTGGCAGGCCCACTCTTCCCCAGGTGACATGTGCCCATCTGATATCTGAAAACGAGTGAGACACCAGTGTCCTTCCATCTAGTAAATGTTCGGAATTTCAGTTTCTTAATGTTAAATAAAAAGAAAAAAAAGCTTTAATATTTTATTGCCGTACCCCAATCAAGTGTCTCACATATTCTCCTTTAGCAACCACTGACATCAACTGACTTAAAGACTACAAATAAATACCACTTAATTTTTTTTTTTATAGTTATGGAACAGAACTTGAACAGCAAGGATTAAGCATCCTATCAACTAGGCTAGAACTTCATAAATGAAAGTTTTGCAAATTCATGTTCCAAACACTTATAACTCTGCCCTAGAAGCAATGTCTGCCAATGACATCGAAAGCTAATTAAAAGCAAAGGCTAACAACAGAATATTTAACCAAGGAAAAACTCTATTTTTATTTGATGAAAAAAGTAAAATAACTGAGGCAAGGGCAGGGAGGAAGATACTGGACCGAAACAAGTTTATCCCAAGGCCGATTATTGTTTTTCAAAGAATTATGATTCTAAACCAAAGAAAGACTCATTGAATTTGCCAGTAAATAACCCTCACAGTACATTAGTGCTGAGCAGCAGAATGCCACAAGCTGTCATAGAATCTGACAGAGTCAGAATATACCAGCCAGGTCATCCCGCCTGACCTTACGCATTTTACAAGACTTCATTTTAAACCGTTCCCAGAAACCTCTGATGCAACCTGTTCCTAAGCGTGTGCCATGAATTACAGAAATTAGAGACAGCTAGTTTATCTCACCCACTAGCCCTCTGGGAAGACGACTGGCTTTCCAACAATTTCCAGCGTCAATTACATACATATTTTTTCTTGTTTTGCTAACTTGTTTTCTAAACTAAATTTTTTTTTCTTCATATCATTTCAGGAGCAATCTTTTAGCTGCCAAAAAAGAAAAAAACAACAAACTTCCTCTCTGTCTGAATATTCTTTAAAAATGTGAACGCTAACTACCGTCTCTCCTTTTAAAATATGTCCATCATGAGACAAGCTATAAATGACCAGCTTCTTTCATAAATCAATCCCACTATTCTCTTAATCATTATTTCTTGTACTTCCCAGAACTCTTTCTATAGAACGTAAATGTGCAATTAAGATGCATCATTTATCACTTTTAAATATTCTACCTAAAGGGAAAAAAATGTTCATTTCCACACTTTCACAAAACTAGATAAAAAAAAAAAAATTCCAAAGATCCATAGCCCATTCTTCATTTTTAAAAAAAAATAGAGAGCTATTTCTTTAACAGCTAATTTTAGAAAAGAAGACTGTATAGTCCAACAAAAACACTAACCATCTATTTGGATAAAAATGTTCTATATGAAAATTAAGACTTTTAGGGACTAGTTTTAACATCTTCACTTATTCACTATATACAAAAGATAACAATGAAGAAACAGTGGGCTAATTAGAATTTCACCTTTTTTTGACTCTTCCATTATTAATAAAATAGCAACTAAAAAATGAAGAATTTATTGTAAGATTACGAAGATACAACCTATCGGAGAAAAAAGATTTAATAAATGACATTGAGATAATCTGTTAGTTTAGGGACTCAGACAAATCTGCAGATTCTGAAAATGTTCTAAGATTTTAAGAAGTGCAGGTGTTGCCCTTTGCCGCATCTCTGCACACCAAGCAGCTATCTAAAGTTACTGCCCAAACCCACACTCAATGAGCTGCTCACATTCAGGCACTAGCGTCTTCCATGACAAAGGGCCTCACCTATCAGAGTGCCCTGAAATGGGACCCCAGGTGGCTGTTGGTCCTGGCCTTCCACTTCCTGACTCCTCACTTAGAACTTGAATGGCATTGCCCATCCATCTGACCTAGTAACTTTGAACCTGCCTGCTTGGCCTCCAATTATCCCCATCATACCTGCATTCTTACAAGAAATAAACACGCATTTACATACCTCTCAGGGAAACAAATGGGTTAAAAAATATTGCTCTCATTTTTCTAAATGAAGATACTGAAAGAATCTATGTATCTCTTTCCTAGCAGTAAATTAACAGAACATATATGCTAAAAATATCTTTTTGTTTAAAAAGAATGCTGGCTTGCTTTTGAAGTCTATATCAAAGAATGCACAGTTAGGCAAGAAAGTTGTGCCTAGCCCATAATTTATACCCTAAGAAAAGAAATAAACAGGGTTAAACTCCCCCGTTGATCATCTAGGGTCATGCCACCAAAGATTTTGCAAAGGTAATAGTCATACCGTCTGTACTCTACCTATGATTCCAAAGAAATGGCATGGTGTCGGCCTTTCAGACAGGTGAAAACCCCATTTCTCAAGCAGCGAGTGGGAAGAGAATAATACCTACCCGAGACTACATTTTCTAGAGAATTAGGAGAGAATAAAACCCTTTTATCCAGTTGCTCTTGATATCTTGAAACTGACAGAGAAAGGGGACTCATCCCTAATTTGAAGAGATTCTAAAACCATCTGGCCATAGTTGGGAAGCAGGAAAACGAAAAGTAGTTCCTAATATAGGAACAAAATATGTCTATAAGAAGGTCATTCTGATGCTGGAAATGAATGAACATATTGCCTAGATTTAGTCTTTTATCATCCAAATGAGGATGTGGGTGACTGAAAGTAAAAATAATAACAATAACTTAATTAGCTCCTATTACAGGACAGACATTACCCCAAAAGTTTAAACCAACACTTCACAGAAAATGTGGCCAGAGGTCTGCTAAAGTCACCCCAAGATAAAGACACAGATCCAGGTCTGTTTGGCTCCGAAGGCCCTGTTCTCACTGACATGACCAATTAGTGGCTCATTATTTTAGGCTCCACATGCCTTATAGCAGAAAGTTTGCTCCAACACTTTCTGAAAGTTTTCACCAATGTCTAAGAAAAACCACTGATTATGACTCCAAAAGAGAATCATTATACAAATAACTGGTGTTTTTTGGTGGTGTTTTGAGTACACATTCTTCCTTTCTAACTTTGTATCATTCCATTTGCATTCTACTCTACTCTCGTGTCAAATTTTTCTTTGGAAGAATGCCTTGAATATTTTACTTTTGAGTACAGGTTCTTTTTATCATCTAAACTTTTTTCTTCCAAACAGTTTTACTAAGTAGGATTAAATAAAGTACCCTAATGGTGTCATATACAGCTAGCTAGCAGCACCTACAAAACCATCATTCTGATCTCTTGGTCATTATTTCCAAAGTAATGTACAAATATGTCAAATTCCTGCCAGTTTGCCATGTACAGATCTACTAGGTGCCAGTCGGGATGAATTGTCAAGTGCTCCGGACTACTCCCCGTCACATACCCAATACAAGTACCTCTGCCAACGGAGGTTATTCATATACATATATCACTTTATGCACACCCACAGAACTAACACATTCCAATACCTTCAAAAACTCATAATTTCAAATACCATTATCCTTTTTGAAACTCTTCCAAAACGCCCAAGGGAGGCTTACGAAAGCCCCTGAAAGGGCCTCCGTGAGGGCCAGGTACTCAGGATCTCACAAAACAGGCACTTCATGATATTTATCATCCTCCACTATAACTGAGTGTTTTCTAGTCCGGCTCCTTCATTTGATGAAATTCTATCAAACAGCGACTATGACCACTATTATATGCCCGGTCCTCAAAGGTACCTGGAATATAGCAGGCACTCAGATATTTACCGAATGAATGACTATTCAAAAATATGTTGTACCTTGTTGACTAGCCACCTTAAAAGGTCATTCACTTTTTTCTAATAATTTCTGCCATTTAAAAAATTTTTAACTCATTTTGAAACTGTTTTATAATTAAATTACTCAAGAAAAAAGTCTTTGCCTTGTCTCATACTACCTTTTTTGGCCAAAATAAAAAGTGAATTTAATCAACCGCTTCATTCACAAAGTTTAACACTAAATTACTTCTGTTACTAAAAAATAAACTTCATGCCCTGTGTAATCTTCTCTACTATCAAGGACATGACTTAAGATCTAAAGGAAATTTTCCAAAATAGGAAAATTTTTAAAATGTTTAGAATATCAGACAGCCAGAATAAGAATGCAATCTTTCTCACTACTGTTAAAGGCACCCCTCACTGACAGTCTCTTGGCATATTACTGATTTTTTCAGCTTCCTACGCAAGAAACAGGGTTTATTATAATGTTTGAATACACAGATACTAACCATAGCAGAAAATTTTTTTTTATTTTGAATACATAGTAATATGGTAGTAGTAAAAATTTAAAAACAGAAAATTATAAAGAATAAAATGTAAACTAATCAGAACAAATAACAAATATAGTATTGGTATATTAACACATTTGTGCTTTCGAAATGAGAATGACTACTATATATTTACACATACTTTACATACAGTACTTACAAGCCTAGAAAATTAGCAAGACTTAAAGGATTATAAACAGAAAAAAATTATAAATAGGATAATGGAGAATGATGAGGGTAAAATGGTGGTTGTATAAATCTATTCTTAAGCTTTGAAGGGCAATTTGGTTAATACCAATTCAAAAGCCTTTAAAAATTAATACACCCTTTTATATACAAATTTCATGTTTAAAAATTTATCCTAAAAAATCATTCCAGATGTGCAATGCTTAGCTACACTAATTTTCATCCCCACTATTGATCACAGAAAAAATTAATAAACCAACATTCTAAAATTTCTGATAAAATAAACTACAGAATAACATTAAAAATGATGTTGGAATATACTTAGTGACATAGAAAGATGACAAGACTATATTTAGAAAATATATGTATTTACATAACACAGTATTATTTAATTTAAAATAAAAATAAAAATTAATTTCAAAAAGACAGTGCCAAAAAACATGTGGCCTAAAAATCTAAATGAATTAAGTTTTAAAGGGGAAAAAAGGACATTATAGAACATTGTGTCTACTGTGATATAGTTTAGAAAATTAATGATAGGTGTGTTTCCTGCTTTTGCTTCCTTTGTATTAGCAAAGTTTACTCTGCTTGGCTTCAGGGATTACGCTACAATTATAGACACAGTATTTTAAATATAATATTCAAGTTAAAATAATGACAAAAGTCCAAGTTTAAAAAGGTAGGGTAAGAGCTAATTCAGGCAAAAGCTTTAGCTACTTTTGCAGAATGAAAAGCACAATATATTAAAAGAATACCTGATCTGCTAATTGCTCTTAATTAAGGGTATGAACATTAGCCACACTCACGTACCATATTGTCACATAAACCATTCATATTATCATACCTCTGCTTCTAAGACCAACGGATCTAATACTGTCAAATGAAGGCACGAACTCCAACACACAGGTTAGGTACCTTGCATTCTTATTTTCACAGGCCCGTGCTGCCCCCTTCTGGATACTTTTGAAAATTACGTGACATTAGAGTTTTAATAAGATGTTATAAATGAAAAATAATCATTTTAAACTAATCTATTAAAAAACAGGCAAATGCTCAAACTGAGGAATATATTATTGGTACCAAATAATTTATTTTGTAACATCTTCCAAAAATTCTGTTTTGAATAAAGTTCTAGCAGGAGCAAAAACTAGCTCTGATAATTCAATTATCCATGCTAATGAGAAGAAAATAACTATTAAATATATATTTACTAAAAGTAAGTACTTTAAAAAGTCACATTTTTTGTTCCCTTCCATACTCATTTTTCTCACTCCCCAAAGCAAAGCAGAATCTGGTTTTGGTACTACTTATCTTTCCAGTTCAATTTTAATACTTCCACTGCCTTTACATGTACCCAGGAATACAGAGTATGGAGTGGTATGTTTTTTAAAATGTCAATAACTAGTTTCATACTGTATCACACACACAAAGGTTCATTGTCACAGGACGTACTTCTAAATGCAGCCACCTGCTGCATAAATCAACTAAAGAAACGTGAAGAGCTCTGTGCAAAGATATCAGTATAGTTCTCTAGTTAAAAACTACGCTATCGGGTCTCTAGGGTGATTTTTTTAATTTCTGAATTTTCTTCCTTGTCAATCGCATCTACCTGGTTTATTAGGGAAAATGTTTTTCAAAGCACTCTTGACATTTAAATTTTTTCTTCTCTTTTTTTTTTGTTTTTTCATTTTCTCTGGAAATAAACTATGTGGAAATAAAAGAAAATTTTCCTGGGTTTTGGAGAGTGGACTCCTTTATACCAGACACTACACTAAGGGGAGAATGATAAGTAAGCAGGTAAGGTAAAATAAGCTGGCTGGAAAGTGGAAGAGAAGAGATTAGACCATTCTCATCTGTGACTATACAACCCTGAGGCTAGAGGTTCAGAAGTGTCCTGCTGCAGCACTCAGCTGCCCTAAGAACACCTGTCTCCTCTCCATGGCTCTCTCCTGGACTTCCCAGGCAACCTAAGCATTCATTTGGCCTCCCCTGGCCTGCAGGTTCAGATTTTGAAAATTCACCCAAATCCACCTCTGATAGCTATTCAACTCTAGAAAGCTTTCTCTCTCTAACCACTGTGTGCTGCTTAAATTCTTACTTACTAGAATAAAATTAAACTAAAATGCTCTAGTTCTGAAATATGAAAACATTACAGTACAAATAATCTCTGAGGGATTATAAGACACTGCACTCAGGGTTAAGGGAGCCTCATAGCTGGAGAATAGGAAAGAAAGGGAGACTTGCTTTTCATTAGTAACCTTTAATACCTTTTGCATTTTTCCTATGTACATCATTATCTATTTATAAAAATATTTTAAGACACTGGTAAATAATATTCTAAGTGCAGATGAAAATTTAATAAGTCAGTTAACAATTTAGAAAGCCCATTTTGAAAAAGATTTTTCTGAAAAGTCTATGTGAGTATTTGAAGTGGCAATCTAATTTAATAATAAAGGTTCCACTTTAAATTTGAATCCTATTAAAATTGCCTAAGAACTATGCTATCTGAATAGTAATATATAAGGTCAAAACCATTCACTGAAAAACAATAAACACAACTTAGAATGATACAAATGGTGTAAGACTTTATTTTATATTATATAATTCAAATACTGTTCAAATAGATAGCTTCACTTTAGTCTTCTTTTATATGTATGTGTATCTTCAATATGTATATACAGTACATTTTGTTTTATCCAGAACCTAAACCACCATAAAAACAAAAAAATAACAACCTCAAACTGAAGAATTTTCCCTCTACATTCCATATGTTTAAGAAGAAAGAAATAGGAATGGAAAATAACCTAATATTAGAAATGTCAAAACTACAAGTTCCAGCACCCCTCAGAAAGTCAATACACCATCAGTCAAATCTCACAGCAGTGAAGAGTAGTCGAGCAAAGCAGAGCTGCCTCCAACTGTACATCTTTTCTACCTGGCAGAGAGGATTTCATTTCTGTTCACTGTCGACCTAGCTAGGAGGCAGACAATGATTTTACTTAGTACTTTTTCTTACCAACCTTCTACATTTTGGGAAACATGAAATATAACTATAAGGAATTATCGTCAACCTTGAACATTCTTAATTACGATTTAAATAATTTTTTAAGTAATTTTTAAAACACAACTAACAATTCTGTTTTAGAACATCATTTCTTGAAAAAAAAATTGGAAGAAGGCAAAACTCCATTTCTTTCTGAATATATCTAAGATAAGAATCGAAACTATTCTCATCAAAAAAGTAGATGACTAACTTTTCAGCATTTATCTTTAATCAGGCTGTTTGATAAATTTTATAATCTTCCAACTAGCAGAGATCACAACTTTAAAATAAAAATATTTTCTTCTAAAAGAAAATGACACTAGATCAATTTATAAAATGAGCAATTCAAGCATTAGAACCAGTATGTAATATAGTTAACTCTAATCTCAACAAAAGAGTCATTTGCTAAATATTTAGCAAATACACAATATTTCTTAGCTTTTTATTAATCAGGTAGGTGATCTGATCTTTAAACGCATTAGCTGATGTCCCTAAAACCACCAGCTTAATGAAAAAGTTATTAACTAGGCAGTCATTATTTACTTGTTAAATTATCGCAAAGCTATAAAAGCAAGTTTCTCTGTCTTCATCAGTACTTTTTTTTTTATTAGTTTCAAATATACAGTAGATTGGTTAGACATGGATGTAGTTTATAAACGATCCCCCTAATTATTCTTTCTCTCCTCTGGCTCTCTACCTAGAGTACTTTTGAATGTCAATTAAAAACTAGAAAATCTCTACTGGTGAGCCTTTAATAAGTAAATTACAAGTCATACATTATTTTCCTAGTACCTTGTCTAGGTCTCTCTTCTTCACATTCCCCAGGCAACTAGCACCTTTGGCCCATTCCTAGTCTACTAGGGAGCCCATTCTCTAGTTACATATATGTCTACTAAGTAGATTTTACTCATAAAAATTATTTTTAAATGCAACTGGTCAAAACATTTTACTATATTAAATACCACTTGAATTATTTTAAAAAGAAACCAGAAAATCCTCTCATACTAACTTCTAAGCTAAAAAAAAGTATGTATTAATGTAGTTCAAACAGAAACCATGACATTATGTAAACTCCTCCTTTTAACTGTATACATAATTTTATATGTATAAACTACAACATTTCAAATGTTTTATTCTTATAAAAACAGAAATCAGCCAAATCAGAAATGGTTGTTCTAAACTGATATAAAATAATCTAAATAAATTTCAGCATCAAAAATTAGATATTTCACTAAATGTGTGCAAAGATAAAAATTCTCATGTTTTATTGTAGCACAAGAG
>NW_006436810.1:5313053-5330372 GCF_000325575.1 Pteropus alecto | reverse complement strand
TTCTATAACTTATAGTGAAAGATATTATCTATTTCACTAAAGTCTGACAAAAAATTTGTTATTCAAATAAATACACAGCAATTTTTCAGTGGCAAAGATAAACTAATGACCAAATTGGAAGGAATGGAAAGAACAAGAATAAAAAGGAAGGCTGAGAATGATTAAAAACCTGAATTTTCAAATCTGGCAGAAAAAAAGAGAGACATTGGTACTAAGACTTCTTACGAAGCCACCGATATCAAATCAAACAAAATCTAGCACTGGCAGAACATGGCAGATAAAAGACATTATCAGGAAGATTAAGTAAGCAGGAAGGCCAAGGAAAATTTCTTGGGTTTTGGAATAAGACACCTTGTGAATACTGCATCCCATACAAATTTTTTCATTTCAGAAAGATCATAACTGAATGGATTATAAGCATGAAATAGGTATGCAAGAAGATAGTGTGTCTGTGTATGTGTGTGTGTGCATACATATGTGACACACAAAGGTGGCTAATCATGTGAAGAAGTTCATAATCAATAAACACTAGAAGAAATTTTGGGTCTGTTACTTACCAGTCCAGGCCCTCCTAAAATCTCATATTTCTGAAATTACTGGGCTTTTTATCTGACATCATAAACTAACTGACACACACAGCACTAAGAAAGCAATCTACTTTCACAAAAGTATGTACAAAATTTTCCAAAATCATTATCAGTGACTTATCCTTTCCCTTGTCCCAATAACCATTTAAACAAATTATATTTATGAGTACTGATAAGTATTTTGCCTCTACCTAAGTATACATTCCCTCTCATTTTGCTTAGATGGACCTGAACATAATGAGACTATAGAATGTCTATGGGATATTTAAATTATTTTACAACAGAAAATTGAAACTTCATTCAATAAACAGATTCTAAACTGCCACTATATTTCAAGGACAAGCCATGCTATTTAGGGACTAATAACAAGAAAAAACACTGTGTGCATGTATTATTTCTATGTGCCCAGTACTAAATAATCATAACTTTGCCTACATTTTATGTTACCATTAGTTTTAAAATTAAAAAAATTTTGTTAATTCGTTTGTCACCTTCTCTTTAAGTTACTCTAGACTCCACTTATATTAAGCCCGACAGCAACATAACTAAGCTCTACAACAGCGAAATAATCTTTTTTCATCAACTTACACTACAGTTTTCAGGTGGAACTAGAAGTTGAGTGATCTCGCCACCATGTACACAGAAGATATGTTTCATTTCTCCAGAAAATATGTCCCAAATTATGACCGAAAAATCCACACCTCCAGATATCAGATATCTTTGATCATAACGAGCTGAGACCTGATGAGGATATAGCAAACATGTGACTTTGTTCCGATGACCACGAAGTGTTCTGTGAGGTGGCCAACCTGTGAATGAGGTTTTGGATTTAAAAATGGGAAAATTAAAGTCTTACAAAGTTTCAACAAATAAAAGTAAACATGAATCGTCAAAATTGCTACAAATTTTATCTTAGAAAAGGCTTCTAACTTTACATTCTAGAGCTGCTCTGTCCAATACAGTAGCTACCAGCCACGTGAGACCACTGAGCATTTGAAATGTGGTTAGTCCAGATGCATATGTACTGTAAATGTCAGATACACATGAGATTTCAAAGACTTAGTACAAAAAATAATAATGCTAAATGTTTCAGTGGGATAAAAACAGTTTTGCTATATTGGATTAAATAAGATATAATGTTAAAATTAATTTTACCTGCTTCATTTTTACTTTTTTAATGTGGCTATTAGAAATTACATGTTGTTACGTATATCTATTTCCACTGAACAACACTTTTAAAAGATTATCAGTATTATTGACAATATGTTGATTATTTAGTAAGCCAATAGAGATGATAATAATAAATGGAACTTTTAACATATCAAAGAGATAAAATCGGATACTTCTCTATTCACAGTCATTAATGGCATTTATTCTCAGAATAGGCACTGTTTTATTATCTGCACACTAAATTCTACCAGCTACATAGCATGCTAACAACTATACTGATTCACTGCGTTTGTTAAAAAAAGAGAGTGCCAACATTGTCAGTATCAAGGTTACAGAGTTCTCAAAACACTTTAGAAACTGGTAGGTCTTCAGTATACCTCTTCGGAGCATGTGTTCCCCCTGAAGCAGCTGAACTATGGCTGTCTGCGTGGCAGGCACAATGATGATGCTACCGTCCTCACGGCCACAGACAAGTCGTCCATGTGCTGGTATGTACACACTCGCAGTTACTTTAAGAGGTTCATTACTACTGGGGATCACACTCAGCTGATCGATAATTCCAGCGGGACAAGGATTCAGCTTATCAAATGCCTCTTGCAAACTAACAGAAGTTGTCATTTCCAACCCTGTGGAGGTTTTATTTTGTACAAAAGAAAAATATTTGTGCACATTAAAAAATTAAAAATATTAAAATAAGCATGTTTATGGTTGATTCAGTAATATACCAAAGAATAATAACTATTACCAACCATAATTAGAAGAAGAAAATGACATATGCACATTTTGAATTTGTTATTCAGTGGTTAGTATTTAGGTTGTTAAATTAAAAGAATTAAGAAATGGTTGCACATGATTTACTATTACCCCCTTTTTTATTAAATTTATTGGGGCGACATTGGTTAATAAAATAATACAGGTTTTAAGTGTACGATGAATACATCATCTGTACATTGCTCTGTGTGTTCCCCACCCAAAGTCAAATCTCCTGTCACCATATATTTGATCCCCTTCACCCTTATCTACTTCCCCCTTCCCTCTTTCTCTCTGGTAACCATTTAAACTGTTGTCTGTGTCTATATGTTTTTGTTTGCTTGTTTGTTTGTCTTGTTCATTTGTTGCTTTCAGTTTTATATCCCACATATGAGTAAAATCCTATTGTTCTTAACTTTTTCTGTCCAAATAAGTCAGACAGAAAAAGTTGAGTATTATTACCTTCTTTACCTTCCTGTTTATCGGGTGTGTCTGAAATGTTCCAAATATTCAATCTTCCAGAAGAATCTCCCTGAATTAATAGTTTATGGAAGTATTCTCTGCATCCATAGAAGAACCGAGTAACAGGAGGGCAAATTAACAACTGAAAAAAAAATTGTTCAAATATCTTTAGCTATCTTTTTAATCAAAATAGTTCACCCATTAACATTTTTACAAATAAGGATGTTAAATACTTTGCTTCAATACTAGAGTAAAAAAAAAAAAAGAGTTGATAGCATGAGTATTCAGCAATATTTTAATATAATTCTGTAGTGTTAATGTACATGTCAAGTAATATTCAAATCCATTATATCACAAGCATTCAAAGAAATGAAAATTATATTTATACTCTTTTTACAGAATTAGTATATTTTTTGCTGTTTTATAAAAACTGATTACTTACAATAATGAATTTAATTTACTGTTATTACATAATTAATACAAAGATATATCACTCTCTACAAAAAAGAAAGATCTCCACTTAAAAGGTCAAAAAGGGAAAAATGGCTAATTCTAGACTTTTGCCCGCTCCTGACTGGTCACTAGGAACAGCAGCAAAATTAAACTACCAAGCTCGTGCAACTGGAGGACTTTCATCTTTAAAAAAAAAAATTTTTTTTTAAATGAGTAATAATATAACATTTTGCTTAGTCACATTTACATAGTCAATTTGACCTAGCCTGATCTGTGAGCTATAAACTACTAGGAGCAAAAACCATTCATTAGGGTCTTCTATATATTTTTATTTTTAAAACAAATTATTTTTCTACTTAAGACTTTGTGCCTTCAGTGAGATCACGTACTTGAAAATTTTAAACAGCAGTGGCATCCTAAAATTAAATTTTAGAATATTTTTTCAAAGATACTTGATTATTAAAACATAAAATCTTATCCTGAAAAACAGTAATAAATTGACTTCAGTTTGACAATTATAGTTATCAACCAATCTAATTACTAAGTTTGGTATTAGCTGTTTTCTTAAAAAGCATTGGCCTATGAGAACTGTATATTAAATATAATCAATTATTTTACTGAAAATGTCTAAAAGTTCTAATAGATAAACAACATGCTGGACAAGAAGTTGCTACAGCAGCTGGAATAACCAATAGTTTGTATTTTAACATATGAGTATCTCACACCACATAATAATTTATTTTAATTTAAAATGTATAGGGGAGGTGATATTTAAAGAAACAGTGATATGTATTTGATTTGTTTTGGGTATATTTTTTATAAAGTCAGTATCCCTTAGTTTTACTGGTTGGAGAGTGGTAAAGTAGGAGTTTAAGTTAGGAGAATAAAAGACAGGTTATAGAGGATCTTCATTGTACATACGTGTATAAATCTGTATATGCAAAACATTCATGGTGAAAAACAGTTCCCCTCCCCTCACCATCCCTCCACATAAAGATGGAGCAAAATGTTCAGAATGTTAAAGCTGTGGAAACCCAGAGCACAAGTAAAGGAAACTTTATTCCAAAACCAAAGCTTCTTTCTTACTGCTCAAAGAATACAGAGTTGACAATCCAGTACTCAGTGCTGTTACATTTCAACTTTAAATTGATACTAACCAGGTTTTAAGAAATCATAATAAACTTTGAACTTATACAGAAAAATTTCTTTTATTCTTCATTTCTGAAGTCTAATAATTTAAATCACTACACGATTTTTGGGAGCTACTGCAACGCCTCGTTCAAGTATTGAACTATTATTAGTGAGCATTATTACATGATTAGCTTTGTCCTTATAAAAGGGCATTACATCTGTCACTGTTTATAATAGCATGATCGTGTAAAAAAAGTTTACACTATCAATATGAACTTTATCAAAAAGTCATTTCTACTATGTTATCAACGTTAGATCATTTGTAGTCTGAGAATGATGAATGCGACTTTACAGGCATATATGTTTAAGATACGCATATTTTAAAATTATGCTTACAACTGACTGTGTCAGACTGTTTTACCATGTCTAACGAAGTGCCTTGAATTATATTGAACTTTTCAAATGATTAGCTACCAAAAGATACCAAAAAACATAGTTGTGAAAATTTTTCAGTGTAACTTTCAATTATAAATGATACCCGAAAAATTCTACCTCTTTATCTGTTCGATCCAAGAGGCTATGCTGTACAGGAGGAATTAAATTCTCAACAGCTTTCCCCACATCACTGCGGAATGAATCGCTAGCTGGAAGGCAACTGAAAATAAGAAAAACACATTCAATTAAAATACTGACATTAAATATTTTGTCATGCCATGTGAGGTTTTTTGACACGAACAAAAAATGGATTTTTTATTTATAGTTAATTTAATTTAGCATTAAATTAAATAATGAATGCCATTAAAATATCCTATTTCAAATAAAAATCCATCTAATTTTTCTACTTAGAAGTTAAACTAGATTACATATCTAACAAGAAGTTCTGAGAGTTTTTTTTTACATAAATTAAATATTTACACTACATACATTTTCATACTTTCAAGTTATACTACAAATTTGGAATCTTTTGCTTTTGATTAAAGTCCTAACTTATTATTTATTGAATACCTGGCAGGTAGTTTGTAAATATAACTTTGCCCATTTTCAGTCCAAATGATGACTTTATCTGCTGACACAAAGTCACCTCCGGTCCACGTCTGTCCATTTTCACTGGGACCTGAACACAACAGGGAATAGTCTCCAGCATCGAATACCTATAAGGGACAAGAAATTCACAGTCTAGTCATGTTGGTGCCATTTAAATAAGATATAGCACATTTCAACTATAAAAAAAACTTCTAGAAATACAGTTAACAAACTCAGGCCTTTCACATTCGCTACATCAGGTAAAGACATTTTGTCAGCAAGCCCCAGGGCATGGCCACCCTGGATAGGGAAACAAGCAGGGTCCCAGCGGTGTGGTCAGGCAGCAGACCCTGACAGTGCGGAGGGCCGCTCCGCTGCACTGGGACAGGAATCCTTAACCCTTCTTGTCTAGAAGGGGGCATGCTCTGTCAAAGAAAGGCAAGCAACAGGGAGCCAACCTCTAGAACGCATGGTTATGACTCTGGTTTCATTTCCATGTCTATTAACATTTCTAACAATAAACTTTGACATTGGAATATCTCCTTAACAGAGAAATTACCTTATTTCATCAATGTTCTAAACCACTGTAAATAGGCAGTTAATAGACTCAGTTTTACTATTTAATAATTCTCACATATAAAAGTCCCTATAATTTCATCAGTGACACAGGCTATTGACCTTCTGGGGCCTTACAAAATGCCTTTACAATCATTTCCTGTGACCCTTAGAGTCACTGCATGTATTGCCGTGCAGGTATTGCCACCTTACTTTATAGACAGGCAACTGACACAAAAAAGGGTTACATCTCTTGCTTAAGTTCAAGTGCCCAGTCAGTGACAGTACTAGGAGTAAAACCCTGGTCTTATAACTCCTAGCAGAAATTTTCTGCTTTCAATATCTGATAAAAAATATATTCTATATTGGTAGAAAATTCCCCAGGAGGAATGAGTAATTAATTCAATAGCCCAGAGCTTTTATTTTACTTTTCTTTAAAGAAAAACCAATGAAGTTGCTTGTACAAAGTCTTGAAATTAGAACAAATCCTAGCTAAATTCACCATGATTTGCTATCGTATTTATCAGTATCCAACATTAGCACTACACGAATAGTCCAAGAAAAAAAGTCCAAGAAAAAATATAAAGGGAGATCAGACCTTCCACCTTATTATCTATTAAAACACATTATAAAGCTAAAGAAAATACAGTACCAGTGTATGAATGGACAGATCAATCAAATCCAGAAACAAATTCAAGCAAAACAAAAGAAAAATGAATTATTCGACAAATGGCATCAGGAATTGGGGGTGGGGGATTCACTTGGAATAAAAGTAAAATTGGATTTACATTTCACAATTTATACAAATAATTCCAGATTAAAGATTCAAAGACATATAAGATAAAAATCATGCAAACATAAGGAAAAACTAAAAAAGATTTTAAAAATAAATCTTAGCTTGGGGTGAGCTCTTTAGAACATGTCGCTAACTGTTTTGGAGACCATACAATAAAAGGTGATAATTTAACCATACTAAAATTGAAAACTTCTTTATGGTGATAAATATATGAAGAAGTCATTCTTGGTGGGTTGCCGTACTATCTTAGTGTTGTTTAAGATGCACTTCTCTGATGATTAATGAAGCTGAGCACCTTTCTATACATTTATTGGCCACCCGGCTTTCCTCTTCTATGAAATGTTTTTGCTCATTTTCCTATTGAATTGTCTGCATTTTTTCATCTTGATTTTTTCATCTTGATTTATAGTTGTTGTTTTTTTCATATAAATAATAGATGAGTCCGTCACCATACGTGTATATTCTAACTATCTTCTCTCACTCTGTGGACTGCCTTATCACTCTCATGTATGCATTTAAGAAAATGCTCTTCTCACATGATTATAAAATGCTTACAATGAACACAAAAGAAACTGGTATTAGGTACTGCCTCTGGAGAGGGCAAGGGAAGTATCAGGGGAAAAAAGTTTATACATTTCACTGTATCCTCTTGCTCTCTGTTTTTTGTTACTATTTGCATGGGTTTTGAATTTTAAGATGAAGGACCCATATCGCTTACTCTAAGCAGCTGCTAGCTCTTCCTGTCTAATCTCATTCCAAAATAGTAGCAGTGGGTGTGCGTTGGTGGTATAGTGAAGAGCAGAGCTGCCTTCCAAAACAGGATCCAAGACATGGATAAGGATAAGGTACTGCTGCCCTCGTCAGTCCTTTTACTACATAACCCATCCCCTTTGAGGCAGTAAATAACTATCAAATGGTAGTGATGAGAGCAGCTGCTGCAGTCAGACTACCTGAGTTGTAATCCAGCAACTCCACAACCACCTGTATAATCTTAGTCAAGCTATTTATCCTCCCTATGCCTCAGCTGCCTTGTCTGCAAAATGGGGAAAGTAACAATTCCTACTACAGACAGCCTCACAAATTGCCTCACTGACGCCGACTCCTGGTATCCACATCCTTGTATAATCCTCTTCCGAGTGTAGACTGGCTTTTGAGACTGTTCCTAGACAACTGATTGTGACAGAAGTGATAAGAACTCAGTTCCAAGCTTAGGTGGGTCTTGGCTACACCTTCTCTTGCTTGCTCACTCTGAAGGAAGACAGAGACCATGCTGTAAGCTGCCCTACAGAGAGGCCCAACTGGAGAGGAACTAGAGGCTCCAGCCAACAGGCAGGAGGACCTCAGGACTGCTAAGCACCAAGTAAGTAAACTTGGAAGTGAGGTGAGCCTTAAAATGAGATCGTAGTCCCAGCTGACACCATAATTGCAGCCTGTGAAAAAACCTGAGCCGGGTACCTAGCTAAGCGATGCCTGATTCCTGACTCACAGATGGGCGGCAGTACATTTGTGTTGTGAAGTAATTTGCTAGGCGGGATTAGATAACTAATATGCCTCCTCTCTGAGTAGTAGGGATTACAAAAAATAATACATGGAAACCTCTAAAAAATATGCTAGGCACAAATAGTCAAAACATGCGGGCTCTTTTGCTATTATAAAAATATTACCATCTGGCAATGTGGAGGTGATATACTCCTTCCATCATCAGATCTGCAGTGATGAATGAGGGCCTGCCTGACTCTAAGAGGTCAGAAGAGAATGGCAGTTGGGAATAACAGGAACCTACTAAGACATGTTAACCTGCAGAAAACTCACTACCACTGATTATGTCATACTGACAAGATAATGACTAAAACAGTAGCAAATGGCGGGAATTAAGATCAACAAAGTAATCATTACCTAAATCATTCTGTAAACAAACAAACAAAACAGACAAATATATATGGCCAAATCACAACACCTCAAAATATGATATCAAAATCACATAGGAATTCGAAATGGTTAAAATATTCTTGCACCAACATCTCAAAGGGTAAAAATACAATTTCTTACTTATGTAAATTATCTTACCCTCCAATATTTAGAGCACACAACCAAAAGCGACCTCTGTGTGAATGCACAAAAAGAGATGCTTTGGCAATTCTGACAATAAATTGGTTTGGATTCCTCCTCAAATATTGGCTCAGTATCCTGAAAAGAGAAAAATTTGTAAAATTAGGAATGGTTTCGTTGTCAATTAAAATTATCAGATGATGATAAAGAAAACAAAATAAAATAAAGGCATGTTATGATATGTTCATCATTTTAGCCCCTCATGTGAGAACCAAGGCAGGAAAAAACAGCAAATATATACTATAAAAACATCTGGGCAAGACATATTTGCTTCAAAGCTACTCAAGATTAAAATACTAACAGGAATCAATATCATCATTCCGACAATAACCAATGATAAAAGTTTGAGTCGATCCTAATTTTTGTAGCTATATATATATGCTTTTAAAGTTTAAAAAAAAAAAGCTAATCAATTCCTCTAGTTTCTCCAATTCAGTGTTTAAAAATTCCCTAGCTGAAGAGACTAGCATCAATATTGTCGGAAAATCGATCTGCCTTTATCATTAAAAAATAACAAGGAATTCAAGTCCAAAGAACAGTGAGAGAGGCCTAAATTGGCTTTATATACTTTTTGTGATGGTTTATTTTTTTCCCTCAAGAAAACTACCTCCTAACTTTTAACTTAGAAGCAGTTGAGGAAAATCCCACCTCTTCTATATGTTCCTCTATTTCTTATCCTGTGCAATATGTTTCCCTGTTTCTGTCCTTGATAAAGCAGATGTCTCCTATCAAGTGAAAAAATTAACTCACTTACTGAGACAGCATTCTAGAAGATCTGTACTACATCAATAAGACTATCAAAAAAGAATAGCTTTTTCCTTCCCCTTTAAAAAAAAGAGAAGGTGCATATTGTTGCTAAAATTTAGGACTCCATAAGAAGAAAAACAAAGCGATCATTTCCAGTCTCCTTTGTCTCACCTGCATGCCACTTATTTCAGAGGTGACAATCCACACCTTCAAGATGCCTGTCACAGAGAGTGCTACCACCGTGTCCTCTGAGCCAAGAAGGAACAAGAAGCCAAGGTTACAAATAGAATACACTTTATTTCTAAGCAGTAACATGGTTATAATAGTAACACGGGACATGACTTACTGTAATGAAATTAAATAATAGCATGTTTTACAATCGTCATAAAACATAATTCTGAATTTCATGAAATAACAGAAACCATATTTTAAAACATAATAGATAACGAAAAATTTGAACAAAAAACTTTTCCAACAAGGCAAAAATTTGTTTCTAACTTCTTGAATTATTTTTTTTATTTCTAATCCATAAATTTTTAATAATTTCAAATGTTCTTGATCACTATATTAAAGAACTTTTATTCTTCAAAATTTATAACTTTTAATTATTTATCATGAATAAGCACATTCACTTTACTTCTTCAAAGCACTTTTTTTTTACCTACCTTGCCTGCCTTCTAGACATTTTATTGTACATTACACCCTCCATAGATTGTGATCAAGTGAACAAAACATAATATAAAACCTAAATTCATAAGCTTTAGGTAAGGGAGCAGTCAAACTTACCAGGAACTTTCATTAAACTTAACTATGTATAATCCCCTTCCTTTTCTTATCTCCATATAAAATGGCAATGCTTCCTATGCCTCAACAAGTGACAAACCAGGCCCACGAAATACACAGGTGAAACTACGGTTCCTCCCACCATACCTTCACGGGGCTAAGATATTCTTCCCCACTTCAGAAAATCACCCCGCACTCTAAGACTGCAAAAGCTAGTGATCTGGAATGGAGATAATTATCACTGCAAATCTTAATTCAATCAAAGGTTCCTTTATGAAGGTAGAGACGGGCCATAAATTATTAGTTCCTTCTTAAATTAAAAAAAAAAAGTAACCAAATATATTAATACATAATGCATTATGGAACTCTACAGTAAACTAACTATTAAGTCATGGTGCTGAATGCCTAAAGGGCACCACACACTGACCTTGTGTCCGGTGGGACCGAATAATACTCATGGAGCTAATCCAGTCTGGAGATATCTTTGATACTAAGGAGTATAACACTTCAAGGCTGGTGGCATCCACAACAAGGATTTCTGGATAATGACCATGGCATAAAAGCCTTCCTTCTCTCTGATTTCCAACAGAGAACTGGTAGAACTAAAAGGAAAAAGATTTTAATGTGCTTCTTTACTTTAGATACTGATTCACATGCATTCACCAAGATTCTTATAATGCTCAATTTCTTCAGTAATATTTCCAGATATATACTAGATGATACATATTATATGTCTCTGTATACGCATACACACACATCAGGTTACATTAATATTTTAAAATATCTAACAAAAATTATTCTTTCTCTAACATCTTATCCTTCTCCCCCTTTGAACTACTTTGGAGAATTCATGATAATTTTTTTTCATCCTGCAGCATCAAACACAGAACTGTTGAATGATTTAATGAAACACTTGAATAAAATCAGCTTCACAAATCAAAGTAAAAGGGAAGCTCGGGTGGGTCACAAAAATAATATGAATTTTAGATGATGAGACCAGGTGGGTATAGGATTATAATTACTAGTTATAATCAAGTAAAATTTAGAACAATTGCTGTTCAAACATATTATAATCAGAAGTAAATTTTGATTAAGTGCATTATTTCAGACCATAGTATGAGACAATTGTATTAACCACTCCCACAGTCACATTTATACATTGTATAAGAAAAATAAGGGAAGAACCAATACAATCACAATCTACAGGTTACTCATGCCAAGAATAATTCAAAAGAATAAGACGGGTTTCCATCAATCAAAGAGCAGAGGAAGAGTAGCTATCAAAACAAGACCAAAAACTCATCAAAGGACCTGTCTTCCCTTAGCCTCAAAAATAGTGACTCTCTTAGTAGAATGATTCTCCTAGAGGATTTCTAAAAGGTGAAGACATCTAAAACCCAGACTACTACTTCCCAAAGATTGGACCTTATATGAATCACATGAGGGCCAGCTAGATATAGCATGTAACCACTCCACAACTGGGGAAATAACTAAGAAACCCAAGTCCAATCTGCTCCCACACTCATTAGCCCTGTACTCAGAGCTCAACGTTGTATGTGAAGGAATACAATTTCTCTCAACTTCAGAGTACCTTGTATAAGAAGGATTATAACATAAACATTGATCAAGGAGCATATTAAGTGCAAGGCAGCATTACTAAAACTGGAAGAGAGGGTCTAATAAAATGCAGACTACCACAGGGGGCGCTCTAGACCTCTGAAGTTTGATTTAAAAAAACATGACACACAACCTAGACGTCCCAGGGCCCACCAGGCACTCACTGTGACCACTGGTAACCATGACCCATATAAGGGGAGGATGTGTCAGGGAGGAAAGCATGGGTAGAGAAGCAAACTTTGCCCGTGTTCATCCAACACCAGCCAGGAGAGGCAGGGGCACTGCAGCCACCAGAGGAGAGCTGCCTCCTGAGGGCAGGGTATTCTAGCAGCCTACCTGACCAAAAGCCCCCCACCCTTTGCTTTCCGGTTACACTCCCAAACAATGCTTTGAACACTAACATTTGGCTTCCTAGACACTAATACTGGCAAAGAAAAGTATCTGAAATGGAGAAACAAGTTTTCCAAATATTAAAAAGAGATGCCCCCACAGGACAATTTAATACGGTGGCATTTCCTTGTGATTTCAGTAAGTACCAGTGTCACCAAGGTTTATCATTTCTTAGTATAAAAAAACAACTTGCTTCTGGACCTGAGAGGGTGAGGATCACACAGGAAACAATTGTCACACACTAATAAATCTGCCAAAAGGCATCTTCTGCTTAGAGATGGCTGCCAATTTAAACCCAGAAGGATCTGATAAACAGCAGACATTGGAAATATGCTGAATATTTTTTCCTAAAATGTAAACCAAAAGATTTTAAATCATAAAATTATGCAACAGTCAAAATATCCAATGAGTTCAAGACATTTATATATAATTTTTCAATTAAATTATCCACAAAGTCAATAACTGTACATCATTTTTTTACTCTCTCCATAAACCTTGATAATTCTTCATATGATGAAAAAAATATATGCCCTTTAAATAAAAAGCATACATTCTAAAATACTGAACGTCAACTCTAACTGAAAAATAAAAACGTTTTTAAACATAAAAATAAAATAAAACACACACACGCATAAAGCATACACCCTAATAGCATTAAAAAGCAATTTTTCAAAAGCCTTTGCCAGGGCAAGGAATCATCACAAAGACCTTTATCATGCTATTCACCACCTCCCCCAAAACATTTTTCCACTGCTTTGCTAATTTGTGTTGGCAGAGGTTTTTTCCCCTGTATCAAAGGATTGCATTTGTTTGTTTTAAAGGAAGGTAGAATGACATAATAGAAAGAGCACAGTCCCTAGAGTCAGTTAAACCTGATTTGAGATCCTGGCACCAGGAATGACTCACTGCGAGATTGAGGCAAAGTCATTTAATCATTCCAGGTCTCAGCTTCCTTGTATGTAAAATGCTATACTCCTATTTAATTCTTAGAGCTGTGGGAAGGACTAAATGAACCAACATACAAGAAATGCCTATACAATACTTACTCAATAAATGTGAGTTCTCTTCTCTTCTCCCTCTTTCCCCATTGAGAACAAAAATCATGTTTTCTATACGCTTGTAATATTCCCAACACTCAACACAGTAAATGATTAGTAAATTGAAGCACAAAGAACCTGACAAGTGTGAAAGTATAAAATGGAATACTAGGAACGCAAGTCAGGAACTATAAATTCCCATGTAAATCCCTGTGTAAGCCAGGCATACAAAACAATTATTTCTTCTACAGAGTTGGAAAGTCAGATGGATGTACCCAAGGACCAACTACACAAGCAATAAAAAGGATATGATCTGTAGAGTGGGTCGATTGGTGTCAGTCATGAGTGGAACCATAAAGGCTTGAGAAAGAGAGAATTCCATTATTTTGGAGGTAGAGGACTTACCTAACCCAGCCAGTAAAGAGGCTCTCCCCTGGGTGACCAGGACAGCCAGAAAGAGCAGAAATAGCAGTAGCAATCGGCTTCCCTTAAGTCTTTCTTCTCTACTTTATTACACTCCTCCACCATATCATCTTTGAGGAAGACTTTTACCACTCTAATTCCAGTCTTGTCATCTCCACCCATTTTTTTCACATAAAAATATAGCTCAATGTTTAAAAAACATTTTAAAATTGTATATCTATAAAAATTGTGCTGGCTTGGACAGTTATAGAAATACTCACCTGTATGCCAGTATGTGTGCAGGCTAATTTTGTAAATTCAATACATCTGCCATCACTCACATCCCAGAGGCACATTTCTCTATAAAACAAAATAACAGCTAACTTTAAATCAGATTTCTTAAAGCACTGTTCAACTCTGTCACAGCGGTTTAAAAGTAATATTCCATTAAAACTGTGTTTTTTTTTTTTTAAGTAGTATATAGTCATTTTTGCTGTTCATCAAAAATTCTGGTCCTCCCCACTCACTATCCCAACGTCCTCTGTGACCTGCCCACCCCCACCTAGATCAGTTCCTTCTGAGCATCTCCTGGCTCCCCTTTGGCTGGTGCAGTCTTGTGAGCAGTTCTGACCAGCACTGATGCGAGGCCCTCCAGAACTGTCTTCCTCCTCTGCCTCTGTGCCAGATACTGGCTACTTCAGACAGTGGCTGCTCTCTTACCTTTAACCTCAGAGTTAGGAGAATAACAAAGCAGAACAGAGCCCCAAGTGATAGATATATGAGGGATGAGTGACAAAGACAAGAAATAAACTTTTAATTTAAATCACTGAGATTTTTCCACTGGTTATGAACATAACTAGAAAATTTAGCACTGCAAAAATAAATAAATAAAGTTAAAGTTAACTGAATTCTAAACTTTTTCAAATTAAATATAATGTTCTAGTTTTTGATTCTGTATTTATTGCAGAAATTGTACTGAGCACATACAAACAAAAAAGCTTTTACTCCAAACTAAGATGCAATATTCAAAATCAGAAAGGTCAATATGCCCTGTCTTTTAAAGAAAAAAACTTAAGATTTATTTAACAGAAAACAACATTAGCAAAATGCAGTGACCCTGATATTAGGGTTTTCTTTGAAATGCCTTTTCCTGTATCTCACATGCTATGAAACAACTTTTCAAAAAATGCTCAATCTATTTAGATTCTGTATTCTAATGTGACTTATCCTTTAATTGACGAAAGGGTACTATATTTTTTCCTGACACTGCCTCTTCTTGTTCCAGTTATATAAAGTTCTTTTCTAATTCAAAAAATAAAAGGAGGGTGGAGGGGACAACCTCTTAAATAATTCTCTTCCATTTTCCCAACTCTCTTATCACGCGAACAGACAATTTTCTAAGCACCAAAAAAGTTTTAAAACTTTCTCACACTCTAGATCCTACAACTACTGTCCAATGACCTATCTCTCCAAAATCAAGCTGTATTCTGAGGCTCGGGAATATATGTAGTTACACTAGTGTATTAACATCCATCAATATAACTGTACAAACTTTTACATGGCTTTATCTTCCAAATTTATGCTAGCCTAGCATCAACAGGTTTTTTAAAACTCTCAAAATTGTCTGCCAACTCAACAATGCCATGGGGATTAATTAAGCTTTAACTTTTATGGTATTCTGAGTTTCTCAAAAGCAAGGCAAAGATATAGTCATAAATTACAATCAAAGTAAAGTATTATAAAAATCATTACTAAAGATAAAATTCACATTTTTAAAACCATATCTCAAATATCTTTAAGCTTAGACAATTGAAGCATTTAATGAAGAGATATTCCAAAAGAAAGAAATCTCTACTTATTAATATACTGGTACTATTTGCAATAAATGCAAAAAAGTGAAAAAGAAAATACTTACCCACTTTCAGATGCACTCACTATATATTGTTTGTCACTAGAAGCACAAGCTTTAGATAAACAGGTGATTGAAGCTGTATGACCAAATAACAGTGCTCGAGGATTAACCTAGACACAAATAAGTACCAACTTTTAAAAACCAATATTTTTTAGGACTCCTGTTAAATACTCAATATAAATTTACAGATATGGATTTGAGAAGAATTGCTCAGAACATCGAAAAGTAAGAGCAATGAAACACTAGTTAGCGCTCACTATCACCCTACCAAGTAGTTTAAGGTCAAAATTGGAACTCTGAGCGGTGACATTACTTGTCCAATATCATAGAGTGATGAAGCCAAGATTCAAATGAGGGCAGTCTTAAGCACTAAGCTACAGTATACTGAGAACTCAGGTTAAGAATGTGAATTAGTACATAGAATAATTTAACCTCACTTATTTTTTCAATAATAACTTCATCGACCCAAAAGCACAGAGTCTCCAGACTACCATCTCTAAATATAAGTAAGAGGACGGGTATACTCCCAAATGCTGATACCAATGTTAAACTATCAGGAATGAAGAATAATCTTCACGACTAATGATTCAGTGACACAGTGCCTTACAGAAATGACAGCCCCAAGTCACACAGCTACACAGAATACCCACTATTCTAAAGCAGCCTAGAAATCAGCTCCCAAATTTATCTACTTTGTACCAAATGGCATGTTATTACTTCAGGTTACCTGATGGCCTTAGGTTATTTCAAGGCGTATTTCTTAATTAAATCTTTTTTGATATGACTGCTTTTTATTTCAATGAGAACAAGGAATCTCACCCACCCCTGCTCCCTTAAATATTTAATATATACAAATAATACTTACATGTATAAGATATAAAGAACGCATTAAATAGCCACATACTCAATACCCAGTTTAAAAAAAAAAAACAACAATATGACTAATACCTTTAAAGCTCCTTTGTACCTTCATGGCATCTTTTTGCAAGTTTATTAGGAATTTTATCCTAATTTTACCCAAATTTATTAGGAAAACTAGATTGTTCAAAATCAAATATTGCATGGGAAAGGTATTGAGATTGTTCTCTAGTTCTGGTATGTGACAACTGAAGAGATTTTCCAACTCAAATATCTTAGTCATCTTTTACAACTATAATCAGAGACAAATTCAATCATTGTTTACGGTTAGAATAGGCCTAGAAAGTTTTCCCACACTTCCAGTCCCACCTCTTAAAAAGTCAACCTTCCTGCCACTACGTTCCACGCCAGCTACCACTCACTCTCTGTTCCCCTTCACAGAAGCACTCCCAGGGAGAGCTGTCAGAGAGGGAAGGCTAAAAATATGGAAAAAGAGGAAAGAATAAACCCTGCGATGTTATACTGGAATTGGAGGTA
>NW_006436810.1:5308946-5312996 GCF_000325575.1 Pteropus alecto | reverse complement strand
TCTCTCTCCCTCCCTCCCTCCCTCCCTCCCTCCTTAATTCCTATTTTCCCAGTCTGTCTACTGAGCAGAGCACATTGAGCACTCATATCTATAACAGTAAAAAATGGCAATAAAGTGATCTTTAAAATAAACACAATAAAATTTACGCTTTATAAAAAATTTTGTTCTCTTCAAGACATTTACCCTAAAAGGTATGTGTTCAAAATTGTTTTTTTACTATCTTTTTGGAAGCCTCCTTCAGAAAGGGTAAAAATCTTTTGAAAAATTGTAAATGTAACATATCATGCCACTTAAGTAGATATTATATTTGAAAACAGCCAAAAGCCAGCAGAACTCAACTCTGATGAATCACGTAAATAATCAATCTGCATAATACCAATTTTAGTCGAAATGTACTTTATAGAAAACACACTGTGAATCCAAGTGTTATTCTGGAACCGCGTTATTCTCTATTGAGCAGTTTCTTGTATTTAAGAAGTACAGCAGGTTCACTCCCCTGAGCTAAGGATGCCTCCCAAAACAGAGGTCCCTGGCCAGCCCAGGACACAGGGAAGGAGGCCAGCAGCCGGTACCCTGGCTTCCTCTCTAGGACTCTTACGTTCTCTTCTTGCTCTTATCAACAGTCCCACCCCTGTGTCTTCCCCTCCCAGCTGGTCTCTTTGGTGACCCCCTTACCCTGCCTTCAGGAAGCCTCCTCTTCCTTTCTGTGGGCCGCTTGCTGCTGAGCCCCCATCATGTACTAGGCACTCTCACAAGAGTGTCAGGGGAGGGCTCATCTCCACCCTCTCACTTCCAGGTTCCTGCTTCATTTTGCTCGCAGGCCACCCTGGCCTACCTTGGGGTGTGAGACGGACAGAGCTATTCTGAGACTCTTGAAATTCAAGGCCAGACCATTGGAAACAAAAATCACCCTCAAGCATATGGGCTCCAGAGTCAGAGGCTTGGGTTTAAGTTTCAGTTCTGCTGTGTGACTTGCACAAGTCAACTCCCCTCTCTGTGCCCTGGTTTCCTCAACTACACTATGGAGATGACAGCAGCACACACCTCAGAGTTGTCTCAAAGACTACCCGTGCTTGGCACAGTAAATGCTCAGTAAATGTTGCCATTATTACTTTTTCTCTCAGAAAAAAAAAAAATACAATAGGCATTTCAAACACTCACTTCCAATTCTACTGAGAGATCCCAGAGACATATCTGTCCATCATGGCATCCAGTTACAACTGTGGCTCCATCGTCCATTAAAAGTACTGCTGAGATGCAATGAGTTGGTGCTTTGCGACCCCAAAGCACGATGGGTAGAACAAGGCTGTTTCCTGCCATTGTGTTTTAAATCTGGAAATATTACCAGAATAATGTCAAATATTACAATATTTCCTTCTAAAACATAGTATACATTTTATTATTAAGCCACCTTGAACTTCCTAAGTGTCAAGAATTCTTCTAAATATTATATATATACAATATACACATATACAAAAATATATAAATCTTATTATATCCACATAAAATCTCATTAAAACCTCAATTAGTCCTCATAAGAAATCATGCAGTAAGTACTATTATCACTCTTATTTCACAGATAAAGACAGAGAGTCATAAAGAGTCATAAAGTGAAAACTGAAGTAATAGGGTCCAAGTCAGAAGCCCAGGCAGCCTGACTTCAGAACTTGTGGAATAACTAACTCTGCTATGCTACTGAAAACAAGCGAGGACTCCAAATCTTTTTAAGTCTCCAAACCAGTAGTAAACATCAATATCCAAGAAAAGCTCAGTGCTGTTTCACAGTGTGCTAAACATAAAAACTGTATGTTCAGTGAGAAAATTATTCCACCATATTTACTACAAACCTATTATGTCTCAAGGTCATGCATGTCTTCTATTGTAATCTCAGGTACTTGAGAGAAAAAGAATTTCTCTTTAAACTCCTTTCTGCATAATAAAAATTAGTTCTAGTACAAAGATTTAAATCTGAGAATAATCAATTTACAAATGTATGCTGCAATACACCTCTTACAGGAGAGCACACATATAGGGAATTATTCCTTCATATGTCAAAATTAAGATCTAGTTGGTGAAACAACTACATTTAATCATTTATTAACTGTGTGGTCAAAAACTTAAATACTAGTTCAGAGAAGTTAGAGAAATGAAGATTGGAATAAATACAGAGGGCTCCACAGAAAACAAGACTACCAGATCTTACGAGACTCTTAGGAGGCATTGGGGGATAGGGGGTCAGCTATAAAGCTCGATGGATGGTCAATCAAAAGAAATGTTACTGTAGTGATTTTTTTCTACTAAATATTTAAGTGACAACAAAAGATATGTGTATAACTAGAGACTGTTCGGAATGCTAAAATGGTCCTAAGACATTTTCGGTAATACTTGAAGGAATTGCCACTTTCTGTGACAGAAACTAGTTTGATAGCCATGGTCTTATTGCCAGTTGCTTTTAGTAAGTCTTTTTAAAATACTGCCTACACTCCTTAAATAGGTAAGAACTAAAACTAAAATCTCTTTAAAAACAAGAAATGGTTATGAGAAAGAAAATTAGGGAAGCAAAAAATTATAAATGATGTTGTAATGTTTCCTAAAAAACAATCTATATTATGTATTTTATTTTTTGTTAGAATAATGGCTTTTGTTAGTTTTTTCTCCCAAAACATCATCTTTTTGCTACAAGTAAGTTATACATTTCAAGAAAAAATTCCAAGTTTACTTCCCATTAACAAAACGCTGTATGCCTCATGTTCACCATGTCATAAACTACCACAACACTATATTTCCATATTCCTATTTAATATCAGAAAATGAAACAAAGCCCTGAATCAATTTTAATAAATGTGGTACAGCATGTTCCCGGCTGAATAACATATCCAACAATGATTTTCTCAAACAGAGAATCTGGAAGGAGTTCATTTTTCCATGGTGACAACATTCAGTTTTAAATTAAATCACCCAAAGATTTCTCTCAATTAAATAAGCTCAGAGCACAGAGCACAATATGGCAAGATCTGGAAAGAACACCATTTCTCTAGATATTTGAGGATTCGTATTCAATGCGTACCGCCTGGCTTAAAGAGGATGCAAATATGTAGATTCAGGACTAAGGAACATGCGTGCCATTGAGAAATGTGCCTGCTCTGATGCAACAGGAAAGAACATTCTGGTATTCAAGTGACAAGGCAACTCTAGTAACCTGGAAGCATAATGCACTGCACAGTCCTTAAAACAAGTTAAAAGAATGGTCCATAACTGATAAAAGTATAGCTTACACGTCATTAGAACACACACTGATCTCTAACTCAGCTTCTCCAGAAGCTAAAATAATTACAAAGATTTAGAAAAAAACCAATCCTCTCATCTTCACAAAAATCAAGAACTGAGAGTCAATCAGAATCTGAGAAGACTTCCCATTAAGGGCAATTAAGGATCTTCATAAGGGATTGGGTCTGTTTTCTAGGCTGCCACACACTAAGTGGCTTAAACATCAGAATTTATTGTCTCGAGGCTAGAAGTCTGTGATCCAGGTGTAGGCATGGTTGTTTCCTTGAGGGCTGTGAAGGGAAGGCTCTGCTCCCGGCCTCTCTCCTTGGCTTGTAGGTCACCTTCACGCTCACACAGCATTCTCCCTTTGTGCAAGTCTGTCTCCAAATTTCTCCTTTTTTATAAGGACGTCAATCATATTGGATTAGGGGCTACTTAATAACCTCATTTTAACTTGATTACTTCTATAAAGACAAATAAGTTCACCTTCTGAGGTACTGGAAGTTAGGACTTTAACATATGAATTTTAGAGGAACACAATTCAATCCATTAACAGGAATATATCCTTTAAAAGAACATAACCTAAAATTAATTAATTATCCAAATAATTCCTCTTAAAAAATAATGATACAGAACTTCACCATATCTTTTCCAGGAGATCATGTTACATCAGCTAGTTAACTCTTTATCTGAGGAATAAGGTAAAAAGTTCTGTCCAAGCAAGGTAAGGAGTTACAACCTCACGTTGAGTGTGTGGCCAGGAGGCCGGTGGGGCGGGGGGCG
>NW_006436810.1:5279004-5308864 GCF_000325575.1 Pteropus alecto | reverse complement strand
GGGGGCGGTGGCAGGGCAGGGGCGGGAGTTGGGGCGGTGGGCAGAGGGAACCTAAAATTCACTGCTGTATTTTCAAGGAAATTAGACTGTAAAAACTAACCTGTCCTGACCCCGAGATATATATTCCCCGTCAAAGTTCCTTAAATTATGCACAATGCAATTTCTTGGCTGGTATACTATAACAAAAGACCTAAATAGAAAGTGTCTATTAGGTGAAACATTTAAAAGGTAAATAATCATAAAGAATACCTGAAATAAAGCTGCACTGGGAATCACAATCAGTAGCTGATATTGATATGCCTTACTGCTGGGATTAGGGTACTTCCAGCGAAATATGGAAGAAAGAGAAACAACTTCTAAATAAATAATAATCAAAAGGGCTTGGTGACCAACTGGAAGATGGTATTGAAAGAAACAGGACAATAAGGTTTCAGATCTTGGCTAGGGGCAGGGGCACAGTCTTATTTCTAAGGTAATGAAAATTCATCATTAGTGACCAATATGTGAAAAATGAATTTGATTTAGATAGTTTAGGTGGGTCACTGTATCATGTGGGTATATGTAAGTTTCATACAAGTCCAACAAACTAGTCCTGCCTAATTTATAAGAGAAGTCAAGAAATTTACACTCCAAAGGGACACAGTGATATTTCCTTCTGGCGTGGAAATGGGCTGGTTTTTATTTTCAAATTTCACTAAAATGATACTTTTAGTACTTGTTTTGACCTAAATACATTTCGATGAGTGTTAATTCTTTAAAATCTAGAAATCTGGTTATAGTGTACTAATTAAGCAATAGAATTTCTTGAACATCTACTAAAGAAATCGTCATTATAAGTAAACATGATCTAAAAGATGCTTTCTATAATTCAGTCACTGGCATTTATTTAATAACCTGAACCATTTTAGAGATTAATTCATTTATCTTAACCTAAGATATGCAGTCTCTGCCTTCCACAGTACTTGTCACCTATAACCAAACCAATGGATGTCCAATGAATTACCTAAAGCTCCACATAATACGCAATCATTACACCACAGACCTTTGCTTTCTACACATTTTTTTCATCTCCTCATGCTTTTTTCTGTAATAAAGTCTTCTAGATCTATTTGACTCTATACATGTGAATATATAACAGATCAAAGGAAGGAGGAGGAAGGGAATGACACATTTTAGATCATTATATGAGCATACTGTGTGAACATCCTTAATACAAAGAAACGTACATAGGAAAAAACTGTAATCTCAGTACATCAAAAATGTAAATGTCTCAAAACATCTTCTAATATTTTAAAAATCTAATAAAAGTGAAACTTTATAAAAGCCATCAAAAGCACTAATGAAATAATGCGAAATCAAGAACAACATGGCTTATGATGACAATAGCATATCACAATCAAATACTTCTAAAAAAAAGGATTAACCAACCTTACCACTGAATTGATAACCAGATAAACCAGTTCTAAGGAACTGATTAAAACAAAAAAAGGGCTAATTAGCCAGGACTAACCATTTAAGTAGGTAAGAAACAGGAATCTAACTTTGAATTTCTTTAAACTGAATAACAAATAAGCTAAGACACACTAAACTGGCACCACGAGAGAGTTTTAAAAAATTAAAATAAGGAATAAAAGAAAATATAAATCCAGAGCATGCAGTTTTTCAACCATCATCATTCAACTATTCTATTTATCAGCTAATGATCCATTCTGTTTGCAGCATTGTCATCTATTGTATAAAGGAAATTAAATGTGTTCCAAAAAAGTTTTATATTAAATGGAAATGAAAAAAGTCCTAGAACAGGATTTACTGAGATAAAAAAAAAAAATTCATATTTTCATAGAAAAGCCCCAAAGCAAAAGTGTGAACAGATGATTAATCTGATATAGTATTAATTTTAATAAAAACTCTTTAAGAGAACAAATAACCTGATATAGTATTAACTTGAATAGACTCGCTTAAGAAAATTATCTTACTAACTCTCCAAAATATTGTGTACAATATATTCATATTTTGCAACAAATATATTAAGGAGAAATGCTAGCTTTCAAATTTTAGATTTACAAATAGATATGCTCTAAGACTAGGGAACATTCAATTTTTGTTCATATCAAAATCTGGATTAAAATTACATTTAGAGATTGGCTACCAAATAAAGATTTTTTAATGATAAAGCTTTAGAATCAGATATCAGGAGTTCTAGATTCTACTTCTTATTTGCCACTCATCATGAAGTCTTTGACCATATCATCTCACTTCTGAGGCTTAGTTTTCTCATCAAGAGCTATTTGTAAAGTTAATTTTGAATCATTTTTAAGTCAAAGAAATCAAATTATAAAGAGCAGGGGTCTTAGAGATAAAAATTAAGTCATCTCTTTTGGTTACTTTAATTTCATGTATTTCTCTATTTCACCAAATTTCACCTATTTCTCAATTCTGAAATAAAACTGTACTTCCATTAATAACAACAGTAACAGAAAATAATAATTGGAAGAACACTGAACTTACAATCAGAAGAACGGTATTCAGGTCCTGACTCTTTTATGCAATCTTGAAAAAGTTACCCCTCTGGGTCTCAGCTTCCCCATCTGTAAAAGGTGAACAATAACACTCTCTTTACATAAAGCTGTCATAAAGATTGAGAGAAACCATATATGTAATGTAAAGATTGAGAGAAACCATATATGTAATACCTAGCACACGGCAGATGCTCAGTAAATATTAATTGAAAAAAAAACAGATCTTACTACCTCTTCACATTCTGCTTCCATGGCTACTGGTTTCTTCCAGCATTGTCACTTAATATTTAATAAAGTTACACGTTTAAGCAGCTTAATATCTTTCATTGATTTTCTGCCACGATATTAAAGTACTACTGTATATGCCTGTCAAACACAATTCTATCATCTGCAAATATGACAATTTGGTTCTATCTATATGACTTTATCAGAAATAATACTACAAACTCCCATCCCAATACTAAAAGAGCTTTCAAATTAAATTCTGATCTCATAATAACAATAATTAGTATACATTTTGGAGATTTCCCAAGTTTCCATTTTGTGCCTATACCATGGTATTACAAAGGTAGATAAAACAGACAAAATTCAGCTATCCAGTGGGGCTTATATACATACATGCAAACAATTACCACAGAGTGTGATATAGGAGAAATCTTAAGACCATAAATCATAAAGGCAGACACAAAAGATGGACATCCTAATCTAGACCTCAACGGGTCCGGGAAGGATTCTTAGAAGAAATGATGAGTGAGAATGAATAGGAATTAACTAAGGAAGAGGCACAAGGAATCACATGTTCTAGGTCCCACAGGTAAGAGATCTCGGTTCTTTCCGGACAGTGAAACTAGGACTGGCATTCAGAGCACAAAGGCAGGATGAAGAGACAAGAGCCAGCAGATCAACATGCACCAAATCCGAAAGGGCTTGGTAAGCCGTCTTGAGAAATTTAGAGTTTAACCTGACAGCAATGGGAAACAGGCCAAGTGTTTTAAATCTATTACTTCCCAAACAGTGATAAGGAAAGAGGGAGGACAGAAGAAAGTGAGAACATAAATGAGGCAAAAGAGGAACAGAGGCATAATCTGGTCTCAGAGAAATTATAACTCCAAAAATATGTTCATAAAGCAGTACCAGAGAACTCAAGAAAGTGTTCCACATGAACAGCAAAAATTCAATCACTTTTTGCCTGTATCAGTAAGTCGAGTCATTGTAAAGGTTGATGAAACATGGAACCACTTCCTGCTGTTTTGCTTTTACTATATTTAAGCAGTTGTAAAATAAAGGCTTTTGTAATTGACAAAAAATAATATGGCTTCCAAATCTAGGAATGGAGAGAAACATAGCTCGTTACCATCTTACAGATCTTCATTTTGGTGGATATTCAGATCCATCAGAAACTCTCTCAAGATCACACTGCAAACTGATCTCGGAGCTCAGAGGCACACATAGCCCTCCTGGTTTCTAATGAAATAAATACTCTTCACCATTACATATTGTCTTCACTTACCAGAAAACTTCATTTTCCACTTAGTCTGGTTTATCAAGATTTTACTAAAACATATCATTCAGAGGAAAATAGAAGTATAGTATAGATGGATAAAATGGTATGATGTCTGGGCTCAGTGGCACTTGGGGGAATGTAGGTAAGAGGTATTGGAAGGGATGAAGATAAAACAAGATCAGGGTGATGAGTGGTATGTGTCCAGATCCTCCTCAGGAAAAAAGGACTTATTGCCCAGCTGCTGAGAGTGCTGGGTCCTCAGCCCCAGCCAAAGGTAGATGCCTTGTCCAAGCTCTTGCTGCCTGCCAGTGGGACAGCCCACATCCAATGACTAATCAATCTGAGGATATAAAAGCCTTATCAATTCAGGATAAGCTCTGAAAGATCATTCCATCCTCAGAACTCCCCTGGGTCAGCTGAGATTCCACTGAGACTTATCACAGCCCAACTTCTCTTTCTGGTCAAACCTGCCCTTCCCTTCCCTGGCTGTCTATACTAAGAGCACTTCCTAATTAACCTGAATGCGAATCTCCCTCTCAGAGTCTGCTCACCAGGGAACCCAAACTGTAAAAGTAAGTGCTGAAGCTCTTTTTAGTACAAGAGTGTTCATTACATTTTTTCCTTCTATTTTTATGTTTGTAAATCTCTCTAATTCCTAAAGTGTACATGGAAAGAACTTTATGTTCATCAATCAGGGATTAGTTAAATAAATCATGACAGAGCTTTACAATGGAACACTGCAGTATGATACAAAATAATCTCCAGTGGGAGAGAAAGGTGCATTACACCAATACAGTATGTAAAATACGCTTCCATTTTGGATTTTAAAAGGGGGATCGATCTATCTATCTATCTACCTACCTACCTACCTATTGATAGATAAATAGACATAGATATGTATCTATCTTATATACGCATGTATACACACGTCTATACATACATAGGAATTAACCAAGGAAGAGGTGCAGGGAATCACATAGAACTGCCAGAATAATTCTGTAATACCAAATCCCCAAAACAACAACAAAAACCAGTAATGATGACTATGAGACTGGATTGAGCAGGAATCCTAATTCTCAGGGGAAATCCTTTGGTCTTAAGGTTTTCCCCTACCTTTGGGTATTTCACTGTATTCAAAAAGACAGTTTAATAAATAAAGGAATAAAATGGTCCTGATTCACCATAACACAACATGAAGTTTTTAAGAAAACGTTTAACAAGAATCTTTAACCTATAATCTTTTCAAATGCTAGTTCCTCTCTGCTCTGAGTGCCCTGTCCCAAACCCCATGACTCACTACTCCTGCAACCACGTTTTCACTACATTTTCTATATACTGGTGCATCACACTCATCGTTTTGTGGGTAGTTATTTGCTTAGAAAGTCATCTGTTCCACTAAAACCTGTTCCTCAAGGGTAAAACCAGATAGATCATCTAAGTACGCCCATCACCATTATTTAGTCATTATCAAGCAAACTACATTCTCCCGGGTTTTGAGGTGGTTTACCAGCACCTAAAATAATTATTGACTTTTACTAGTGGCCAACATGTATTTACTGAACGAATAAACACAGAACAACAACTAGCATTTATTAAGCTCTCACTGTGTGGCAAGCAAGATATTTCCAAGAAAGAACTAACTCCTCTTTTTTGCTAAATTTAACTCCTGAACTCTTTAAAGGATTCTTACTCTTTTAATTATCCTCTCACTGTCTATCATTTTAATGTCTTTCTACTAAATTAGCCTTTGTCCTTTAAACATGTCCATATCTCATTTTTGTCCAAAACACCTTCACTTGTTACTGGCTCCTGCTTGTGAATCTGCGATCGCTCCCTCTCTCTGTCTCTCTCAGCCTCTGTCCTATTCTCCTCCTCTCCCCTTCTCTCCCAGTCATTCTAATTACAGTCAACGTTTAGAACCCTGTGGTCTTTAACTCACTGTTTCTATGTCCTTATTACAAAAGGCCTCATGTATTCTGGTCTCTATCCTCATACAGACCTAATCTAAGGACATTCAAATCTCCCTCTACCTGAAGTGGTCAACAACTTCTCCAATATGATACTCCAAGGCGGAACTCTCCAATATTGCAGAGAGAAAGGATGCCTTACAAGAGAGGTGAGGAGAGGATGCTTTGCAATTAGCAGATTGTTGCTATCTATTCTTTCTATATCCAACCATCTTATTCAATCCTTACAGTCTTCTAGAGCTGCTATTTTGACATGGCTGATCATTTGCTAATCTTCAACCCTCTCTCTTTGGTTTTTGGTACAGCAAACTCTCCAAATTATCTTCTTCCTAGTTTTTCACCTTTCTTATGCCTAGATATATGAAGGTCTAGAAAACCCAAAGAAAAATTCAACAGACAAAGAAAGATCTTTCATCCCTGTTTTTCATTAGATTTGGAATATTTTCTTCATTTGATTCTTCTTTCAATAAAAGCTTAAGATGAAATTTACTTTTCCCTTTGTGATTCTCCCTAATTATTATGGAAAAATTTGTTAATTTAAAAAATTAAATTTTTTGCCCTTTAAAACTATCAATAACCTATGGAGTGATACTCTGATAAGACTTTCCTATTCTACAATATCACATGTGATATTTGAATCCTATGTGATTTCTAAAAGCTAGAAAAGATTATACATGAAAAATCTAGTATTAGATCAATGTTAATTTCTCTACATTGCTTTTCTAACTCTCAAATGCAAAAGCAAGACAGGTTTCTATCCAGCACACAGGCATTTTCACAGGAGAACCAATATTGTCCTGGTCTATGTACTTCCAGTGCCGCAGGCAGGCCTCCTGAGACTTGCAGACAAAAACAAACTCAAATTTTCTCTCATGAGAATAGCCATGTATGAAAAAGAGTAGGCCTACACTACCCATCTACCAATGGGGAATATGAGAAGCAGGGGCTACACACAAATAGCTAAATGTACTTGCCACAGTTGCAATGAAAGAGGAAAGAAAAGTTTTTAAAGGTTTATTAAAATTCTCAGACAACATTCCAACATCATCTGTCATAAGAGTATGTTCAAGTCAAATTCACTGTCTGATGTGATGAAGGAAGTAATCATTAAGATTACGAATTTTCTTTGTGCTTATGCTTTTGCTACCATTTTATCGAAGACTTGGAAAAAACTAAATCAGATCGTTTGTTACAATGCCATGAGACAGCTAGGTCATGAAACATCTTTAAGAAATTACTGAGCTGCTTCCTCAGAACAAAGGATTTCTAGAAGGAAAAAGTCGTGAAGAACACAACCTTCTGAACACGAAACTTGTCACTAAATTGACAGGATTATACTTTCATATTTGAGTGGCAAGAAACCTACTCCCGATGAACCTGACATTTTAGGACTGCTCTGTAAAAGGAAGTTCCAGTATTCAGTTTCAAAAGGACATGTGGAAGAAGCAGATGGCAACTGAAGACTACACTTATTTCTTATTGCTAAAACAGCTCTGAGCACATGAAAGTCAGGTTTTGAAGAACTGTAGAGCTATCTGGTCGAAAATAAATCACAATTTTTAAAATGATTCATAGATTTTTGAGGCATATGAATTGTGCTTAAGATTTCTGCAGCTGCCATTAAGATGCCTGAGCTCTTCTATTTATGCTCTATCTGTCACCAACTTGCCTCAGTTTTAAGAGTTACTGCTTAAGTTAAAAGAAAACTACAGCCACTAAGCCCCTGCATTTTAGGGAAAAAACAGATCCCATTTGGTAGAACCAACCTCAATTTTATCCCACACCCACCTCTATCTTCTTCCTTTCACATTGCCATTAAAATTCTAATCTGAGCACTGAAGTTTCTCATTGTTCAGAAATTAAACTACCCAGAAGAAACAAACATGTTTTCCCAAACTAGAAGTTGAATCGTCACAATATTCTGGGGTTCATTAAGGTGTGCTGGCTAAGTGTGAAGATTTGAGAATCACACTAACTAGGAAAGATCCCAGCTTCCCCATTTACTAGCTGTTAACCTTGAGGAGATATGTAACCTCTTTCCAAATCAGAATGTTCTCATTTGAAACATTCCCCTCCTTGTACACAGACTACAGAAAAATGTTCTGCCTGTCAAAAACTGCTCCTGACAAGGTGACCAATGATCTCCCCATTGCCCTCATCTTTCCTGACCTATTAGCAGCATATGGCATAGTTCTTATTACCTCTTCCTTTTCCTCAAAACACGTCTTCACTTGGCCTCTAAGTCTTCACATTTTCCTGCCGCCTCTCTGGCTTTAGTCTGTTTTTTCTATTTTTTGACCATTAAATGTTAGACTTTTCTTCTCTGGCAACACCATCCCCTTCCTGCTCCCTCAGTGATCTCACCCAGTCCCAGAGCTTTAAATACCATCTATAGATGTCAACATATATCTCAACAATTCCCCAGTTTATGGCGTGGGGGTCTCTTCTGAACTCCAAACTCACACGTCCAACTTCCTATTCAACATCTCCATCGGGATAGCTAACAAACTTTTCGAACTTGACATGTTCAGAAGGGAGTCCCTGGTCTTGTTCTCCAGACCTGCCCTTCCCCACAGCATTCCCCACCCCAAGCAATGACGAGTCCATCTTTACAGCTTCACAGGCCAAAATCCTAGAACGATCTTTGACTTTTCCCTCACACATACGTTCCACATCCTAATCCATCAGGTCACTCTACTGGCTGGACCTTCAAAGTATATCCAGAACACAGCTCCTCAACACCTTCACTGAAAGCACCCCTTCCTGATCACCAGCATCTCCCACCAGGGATGTCCCAACAGTCTCCTAACTGTGCTCCCTGTTTCCATCCTCGTCCCCTTACAGTCTCAACATAGCATGAAGAACGATGCTATTTAAAAAAAAAAAAAATCACACCATGTCACACGTCTAACTCAGCAACTTCCTGTGGCTTCCTGTCCCATTCAGAATAAAAGCCAAACTCTATACAACCGTCTAACTTACATGAACAAGACTGCTGTTGTTCCTTGCTTACCCTTCTCCATCTGCTCTGATTCCTGGTTTTCTTCAAAAACACCAGTCAGGGTTTCATTTCAGAACAGTGTCCCCCAGACTTCTTCAAGGCACACTCCCTCGCCCCTTTCAGATCTCAGCTAAAATGTCATCTTCCTAATGAGGCCTTTCCTAACCATCATAAACCGCAAAATCCACCATCCCAACAGTGTTTTATTATATTTCTCCAGAGCACTAAAAATCATTTAATGTACCAAACATTTTACTTATTTATTTCTCGTTTCTCTCTCCCACTATAACATAAGCTTCATGAAGGTGATGATTTATGTTTGTTTTGTTCTATATTGTTTTCTCAGGGCCTAGAATTTCTGCCACATAAAAAGTACCCAAATATTTGTTGAATAAATGAACAAAGTAATGAATGCAGTATGTTTGCCTCAGTTTAAGAAACTCATCAGCAAATTAAAATATACCTTGATTTTAATCAAATCCCTATTAACGTACTAATTGTTTCTCCCCAGCTAAAGGTTTTGCCTCCTTTTCAGCCTCTTTTATTCTATCTGTGACACATACACAGCAAGACAGACCTTAGAACTTAGGAAGCAAATCAGCTGACATGGTTTACTTTAATCGCTGATAGATTCACTAAAGTGAGCCTGTTAATGAATCACAAAACTGTTTCTTAAACTAAGTATAGGGATATTTTATTAGTGTGAACTTTTTACTTCCACTAGTGGTGGTCTTTGTTTGTATTTGAAACATTTAGAAAAAAAAAAAAAAGAGAGAGCCCTTGAAGAACAGCCAAATAGAAAACTTGTACATGAAAACAGAAGGTAACTGGCACACTCTACCAACCTATTATCATTGACGTGTATATTAGCTACTGACATTCAGAGAGAGATATATATGTGCTAAACACTGGTAAAATATTTCGAAGGAGCTTGAAAGTTCATAAATTACAAGTGCTAAGCCGAATGAAAGATAGTGGTTAAAAAATCATGTATTTCCAGCAATTTTCGATTCTAAAAAAGAGCCTCAGCACTTTAGAAATTTTCTCTGCCCTGAACTCACCAGTGCCAAAACATTTTACTGATCCATCATCTTATGGCTCCCACTAACCCAAGCAATCGTCATCCAAAAAAACCCTACATTTTCATTTAACATCACCAACACATTTTGGAAAAGATGTCTAATTTTACACGAAATAATATTTTATGAATATAATGTATATATTCTTTAATAGGAAAGAAAGAAAAATTCAACTTGGACAAGGACTTTCTGAATGCACTCATGATATAGGACTTATCCTTCCAACAAAATCTATGTGCTCTAATCCACAAGTAGCTTTAAGTGTCAGATAAAGATCAAGACGAACCACATGCCTGAAGTTCGATTTCTAAGTGAACATCACTATCATAGTTAACTGTAAGTAGGAACATTAGGTATACACTTATTGATGACAGGATTTCACTAAGCCACACATAAGCTAGTTCTGCCTATAATCAATGGCATGCATATATGTAAGGTTACTAACTCTTTATTAAGTGCAACAATGAAATAGACAAAATAGGAACAGAACTTACAAACCTCACTGACCCCATACTCTAATCATCAAGTTGATCTGTCCCAATAAATAGAGTGTTAACAGAGAAATGTAACAGATAAATCCAGGAATAAAAGCACTACCTAGTCCCATGCCTAACTCTACAAGTGCTAAAATTATTTCAAGACTTATATTATGAATTTTGATCTTTCTCTAGTAGAACGCAAAAAAACAATATATTATTAAAATCAGTAGCATTTTCTTCTAGCAGCAATAATCTACTTTAAAACAGTATCTATTCAGAATATTTTTTTAAAACTACGAGAAATTTCTTTCTGCTTAGTCATAAGTGGAAGACCATCCATGCTCTTGGATAGGATGACCTAATAATGTCAATTCTCCCTAAATCTATAAATTCAGTGTGTCCTCGATCAAAATTCTAGTTCTGTTGTTTTCAGAAACTCTAGCTTTAACATACACAGAAAAGAATAAAAATTCACAAATAGCTAAGCCAACTTTGAAAATGGGCAAAGAATAGAGAGCTTGCTCTACCAATATTTATAGCCATTTGGGAAATGCAAATTATAACCACAATTTGATATCACTACACACCTATTAGGATAGCTAAAGTTTTTTTTTAATAGTGATAATAATAAATGCTGATAAGTATACAAAGAAACTCAAATCTTTCATTCACTGCTGGTGGAAATGTAAAATGGTACAGCCACTCTGAAAAACAGTTTGGCATCTTCTCCAAGAACTAAGTATACACTTACCATACCACCCAGCAATCACATTCTTAGGCATTTATCCCAGAAAATGTGAAAATTTATATCTACAAAAAAATTTACAAGAATGTTTGTAGCAGCTTTATTCATAATAGCCAAAAGCTGGAACTAGCCCCTATGTCCAGGTGAATGGTTAAACAAACTGTGGTAAATATATAGCATGGAATATGTACTCAAAATATGCAACAATTTGAATGAATCTCAAAAATTGTCTTGTCCAATAATTTGGATGAATCTGAATCTCAAAAAGTCACATGTTGTACAACTGCATTTACATAGCATTCTTGTAATGATAAAATTATAGAGATGGAAAATTGATTGATGACCAGATGTTAGGGATAGTAGGAGCAAGGGAGATGGATGTGACCAGAAGCAGGTAGCAGGAAGGAAATCTTTATGGCGATGGAATAGTTCTTTATCTTGATTGCAGTGGTGGTTACAAGGATACACGGGTAACAAAATGGCACAAAATTATATACAGGCATTGTATCAATGTCAGTTTCTTGGTTCTGCTATTGTACTATAGTGGTATAAAATGTAATCATTACGGGAAATTGGGTGAAGTTGTATAAAATGTAACCATTGGGGGAAACCAGACTTCTCTGTATTATTTCTGAAACTTCCTGTGAATTTATAATTATTTCAAAATAAAGCTAAAACAAAATAAATAGGAAGACTTATTCATGTAGGGGAAAAAAATACAAAGCCATAGTACTAAAACAGCATGGTATTAGAGCAAGAGCAAACAAACCAAAGGAACAGGATACAGTGTTCAGGGTATATATGAGAACTTAATATACAATAAATGTGGCACCACTGATCTATGGGGAAAGGAGAGAAGGACGCTGGAAAAACTGGCACATTATATGGAAAATAAACTGGATCTCTACCTTGTGACATGTAACAGTCATGCATTGCTAAATAATAGGGATATGTTCTGAGAATGCATCCTGTGCACCATGAGAAAGAAGATACCTACCAAGAAGTGCTCCTGCCTAGTGGCTCACTGGGCTCAAATTAAAAATAATAGAGTTCAGTAGACGTTTCTAAACAGAGTTCTCTCACAGAAGCTGTTTTAGGGAAAAGCCAGCACTGAACTGCTTGCTTACACCATGTGACCTACCTTCTGAGCCAGCCCTTATAAATAAGTTCCTGGAATTGCATTTCAACCAATAGAACTGAGGCTTTTCCCATTGAATCAGAGCTGTGCAGCTATACTCCCCCATTGGCATCTTTACTGACCAATCAGAGCAGCTCCATTCTGACCAATCAGGACAGTGCTTTTTGGACCCACCAAGCTGCGAGAACTAGGAGTCCTCATTTGCATAAGGATGGACCAATCAGGGACCAGGCTTGGGGACTTCTCTCTGTATATGACAGCTCCCGCTGGCTGGGAGAATGCACTTTCCCTTTCCACCAAAGACTGAAGACTTCCCACAGCCAAAACTGAAACACCAAAGTAGTCTTGCTGGGGTGGGGCAGAGCAAGTGGGGCAGAGCAGAGCTGGCTCACCCCAGGGCTGGCTCACCCTAGGGCTGCTCCACAGTCATGCTCCACAGCCATGCTGCGTCACTACTGAGATGTTCCACAGCCATGCTATATCACAATCTGCACTGAATACAGTTTCCTTTTTCACTGCGCCCCAAATCGGGGATTCTTGTTGGTGTTGAATTGGTGCCAAAGATCCAATTTTGGGTCATCTTTGTAGGAACATCGCAGAGTGCACAAACCTAGGTGGTATAGTCTACTACACATCTAGGCTATATGGTATGGCCTATTGCTCTATAAGGGAAGAAAAATAATTTCCCTCTATCCTTGGCTGAGACATCCCTGTAATAAATGACAGATTAGCAGGAGAAAAACAAAAGTTTAATAACATATATACCTCCTGTATACACAGAAGAGACCCATGAAAACTGAGTAACTGGCCAAAATGGCTGAAGCCACCACCTTAAGTACCATCTTCAGCAGAAAAGATGTTGAGGGTGGGGAGTCAGTTATGGGAGGTTACCAGGAAAACAATAGTAAGTTTGTCTTATGAACTGATAAAGAATTTCTTGAAATAAGGTCATGCCCCTCTTCCAGCAAGAGAAAAACCCTTACAAATGAAGAAATCTTTACAATGGATAACTTCTACTTGGTTTTCAGAACTTCTGTGTCTGTTTCTTAAATTTACCCAGCCTAAGATAATCCTTATGCCAAACAGACATATTTTGGGGTGATAAATTCTGTTCCCCTACAACTCCTAGGCTACAAACCTATACATGTATTGCACTGAACACTGTAGGCAATTTTAACACGATGGTAAGCATTTATGTAATGCCCTGCGCTATGACTGTATGACAGCTCTGATATCATTAGGCAATAGGAATTTTTCAGCTATATTATAATCTTATGGGACTGCCATTGTATACACATTCTATTGACCAAAAACATCATTTCACAGAGCATTGACTGTAAAAAAACAGATGTATCAACCTATAAATTTAAAGGAAAACTATGAAGTTAGTACATACGACAGCAGAGTAACTTTGTGCAAAGAGCTGGGAAAAGACTTCTTAAACAAAACCCTCAAAACACAAAACATAAAGGCAAAAAAAATTTTTTAATTTAACTTATGTTACAATTGAAGATTTCTGTTCAATGAAGAACATCATGAAAAAAGTTATAAATGACAGAATAGGAACAGACGTACTTGTAAAATTTAAAGAACTAATATCTAGGAAAAACCAGGAACTTGTGCAGATCAACAAGAAAAGGACTGAAACCTCAAACTAAAAATAGGGGAGGAAATAAACAGGCGATTTTACAAAAGAGAAAACCTGGTAAAATGCACATGAAGAAATGCTCCATCTCATTAGATATAGTGAAATGTAATTTAAAATGAGTTTTTACTTTATCTACCAGTCTCGTGGGGATATAAGGATATAGAAAGTCTCGTGAACTGCCCGCAGAAGTATAGACCATTGCAGCTTGTTTTGTAACACAATCTGGCAGTCCTTCAATAAAATATGTATATGAATACCCTATGATCCAGAAATCACATTCCTGGATATAAATCTCAAAGAAAGCACCATAGAGATCAAAAAGGTATGTTTATCATAGTATATTGTCAATAGCGGTAGGAAAATGAAGGCATGTGGGCATCCACAAATAGGAGAGTAGATATAAAATGTAGTAGATATACATTCTGAAATACTCTGCAGCAGTTAGAAACAGTAGATACACAAATAGATCTTTAAAACACAGTAAGGAGAGGAAATTTTTTAATGAGACATACAGCATGATATCTCTATAAATTAAAAATGTGGGCACACAAAACAATATACATTTAATAACATGTTAGAATGGTTGCTGATGTGTTTATGGGCAAGAGAATGGAGTGGAAATTGGAAATAAAAGACAATGAATGAAAAAAAAATAGGAGGTCCACCTTGAACAGCCCAGTTATGATCACTGAATTGAGAAAGATGAACTCGATTCTCTGCACCTGAGATCGAAACAAACTTTAAGAACTCAGACACCTTACACAGAGCACACCACTAAGGCTAAATGACATCCTATCCTTCTCATGACACAGGCACAAAACCAGCTCGTTACTTTTAAAGTTTTCAGTGTTAAGCCTGTTACATAGATAAACCATCCCACTTCCTTCACTTTAAAAAAGAACTTATATCCAAGATAAAAATAAAAGTAAATTGTATAAGATACATGGCTCACTACTGCAAAATTTAAGTTCCCACAGTAATACTTTAACAAGGCCCTTTGATTTATCTAATTATTGAGATCTTTTAAAATTTAGCTACAGATGGCAATAAGAAATAATAAAGTGTATACTCTTGCTGTTAAGCTGGACTCTGGAACACTTTAAATATAGACATTTAAACAAATGAATTTCTCTACCATCATTTCTAATTGAAGTTAACAAGGGATTTACTATTTATTTATAAATTAATTTCTCTACCATGATCTCTAACTGAAGTTAACAAGACATTTACCATCTATTTATATTGTTTCATTTTCCCAATTTAAAATAACTATGACTTGTTATTTTGGATGAAATCAAGGCAGTGTTTGATTTTTCATACTAGAGACATTTCAACACATTATTTTCACTTTTAAACTGCCCTCCACTCCAACCTGTCATAAGTTGCTTATAAAGCAAGAAAATCTGTGTGTAACATTTCCAAAACTCAATTTCTCACACAACAGGTGATTCTTGCCATCTTGTCAAAGTCCTATGCAATAAACATCTGAAAGAGTCATAGCTTGTCTTTCTTAGCTCCTGGCAAATGTTACTGTGAAAATAAGCTGTAGTTCTCACTGAATCCTAAAATCAACAGCATCAACAATACCAATGCAGTCTGCGATGCAACTGTAGCTGCCATTATTTCAAACTATAAGAATCAGCAAATTCTCCCTAGCACCTTAGAAAAAGACATAGCAAGTGAATCAAAAGGTAAAACGCCAAGTTTTGAATAAATGGCAGGGTAGCGCTGACTCCAACCATATCGTTTCAGAACGCTGGGTTCCATTAGTAAGCAGAGGGAGTAGCAGGTAATCTCTTAGAGCAAGTTCTAGAGCAAAGTGATAAGAATGAGCAGATGACATTCAAAGATGAAACTAACAGACGTCTCAATACCTTAGGCAAGCGAAGTACCAACAGGTAAAAAGAGACCGTGCGTACCCCAAAAGCAAGTACATTACCCGAAAACAGTCAATAAGTACCCACCCATCATCGCAACCACATCACCCCGTTTAGATTGCCACTGAGAGCAGAGCGGTCCTATCTCAAGACCAAAGCAAGTGTCACCAGAAGTAAATGTCACTTACCAGGCCAAGGAGCCCCAAAGACCCCTGTCAGGACCCACGCTCCGAGCAAAGGCGCCTAGCTGAGGGCCTGAACCTGGCAGGCGCATCACAGAGCAGAGGTTCCAGCAGCAGAGCTCTGACAGCTGGCACCGCCAACGGAGGGAGGGGGCTGTAACCCTTGACCCCCGGCCCCGCTGACCTCCACGTCGCCCGCACGTTCGCGTCAAAGATGCCCCTGGGGAAGCTCGAAAGCCCCCTACCTGTCACAGCTTCATCTCGTGCCGTGATGTTGTCTGTCGGACCATGAGCGGACGCACCAGCAAGGGAGCACAAGACAAGGACGTATCTAAGAAGAATGTGGGGTGGGAAAATCTGGGTGGGAAAACCTTTGGGACCACAACCCCAGCCCGGCTGCCGTCTCTCCACCGCGGCTGCAGGATGCCGCTACTGCCGCCGCCGCCGCCGCCGTTGCAGTAAATCAGCTGACACCAGCCTCAACTGCCGTGACTTTCGCTGCAACTGTCGCAAAAAATGAAGGGGAGAGAAATGCTCAACGTTTCCATACACGCCTGGCCTAGGCCGGCACCATGGAGATGGAACGAAGGTGGTAAACTGTGGGCAAGGAGTGCACGGCTGCCATTTTGGTTATGGGAAGTGTGGTCTAGGCTCTCTTCTCGCCTCGAATGCCCAGGCTGGGAGGACCAAGATGGAAGAAAGCATGAAGTGGCAAGTCTAGGTGTTTGTTCCTTGCGGCCAGGGTGTTGCAAGGTTATTCTTCTGCCCGGTGACTCAGTCAAGCGCATGGAAAGTGTTAGCTCTAGAATTGGTTACTGTTTCCCTGTGACCTCCAAATTTAGCTGTTGCCCACCACACAGAGGGTCAGAGGAAGAGCTCTGCTACTCGACTAGGGGAAGTTTGACCTTGTGCAACATTCCTGCAGAGGGAGAATGAATATACAGCCTACGTGTGGGCGGCAAAGAGTGGTGGAGCGTGAGCTCTGCATTCACAGAGGCGTGTATTCTGTCCTGGTTTATCCACTGCACGTTGTTCGTGTCATCTGGGACATGTAGCTTCTTTTCATTTTCAGTTTTCCCGTATACAAAATAGGCACAATAACTTCAGGGATGTCTAGGAGATGAAACGAATTCAACAAATGTTAATTACTTATTATGTTTGCCTATCTTCCTCCGAAATATGTGTTGAATGGATGAATGGATGGTGGCCAAGGGAAAACTGGTGCCATTCTGGTAGCCAATGATCAGTTCTGTTTTAAAAAGATAGAAAAGATTTCCATTCTATGGCTTTGTTTTTCCTTTATAATCTCACTAATGGATGCACAGGACAAGTAAGACGTCTATAGTAGTCCCCAAAGGTACTGTGTATTTGAATTACCTGGGGAGCTTGTCACAGTGATGTTTCTGATTCAAGTAGGGCTGGAGTGGGGTTTAAGAGTCTCCATTTCTAACAAGTTTCCAGGCAATGCCGATTAATGCTGGTCCTTGGACCACACCTCGAGTAGCAAAATATTATTGGACAGGCCTGAAGCAAGGGATTAGGGCATTAGAACAGGGCAAAAGCAACTACTTCAGACAGGATAATGTCCTTGCCAATTTGCCAAAAGAGAGGTAAGTGTTGGTTTGGGCAAAAGGCTTCAATTTATTATTCAACAATTATTGAAAGGCAACATTTCTTATTCCTGCAAATGGTAAACTTTTCACTTTCCTTCTCCCCAGCTTCAAAGTCCTCCTCAGCAACACATCACACAGCCATCAGGGTTCTGGGTGGCATACCCCCTTTTCTTTCACTAGGCCATTTAGCATCCTTTAGACTTTCAGGTGTTTCTGTTCATTTGTAGAGACCAGCTCTGCTTGCCATCATAATGAGAAAAACTAAATAATATTGACCACTGAAGTCAATAGAACACTTGAAAATCAATAATTCTGAAATTGTCTTATACTGCAAATTGAAATTCTATGATTTCTTTTTACTTTTAAAAAACTACCTTGCAATCACATGAGTTGGAGTTGGAAGGAGGAGCAGAGAAATTATGTTAAATAGAAGAAATTAATTCCTTGGCTTGCTGGGTTCAATATACCCAGTCCATGTGGTGTGATGATGAATACATTTAAGATGTTGAGTGCATAATCCCCTTTACAATTTATAAGAAATTTTTGGAGGTATAGGAACACAGAGTAGTTACCACAAGAGAATCTTATGTTACATTAAAGCTTTTTTGGCTTGTAAATGAAATCTATGTTTTTTTTCCAGATAAAGCTGATTCTTGTATTGAGCAGATATTATTAATTGAACATTTACTATTCTTCAAATACCTTTCTAGGAATACAAAGGTTAACAGGAATATTAAGGAGAAGCTTTCAGACTATTAACAATCTGGGCACTCTCTACCAAGTTTACAAAATTTATTTCCAGGGTCTATATATGTGTGTGTAATCTGAGCCACAGGACTAAAATAAATATTCGAATATTAGTGAATAAAATGCTTCTGGTTCAGAAAATTTAAACATTTTTATACATATATTTTTTTATATGTATAGCCTTCCAGAAAAATTAAATTTATAAGATAATCAGTAAAATGATCATCTGGTTCAGAAAATTTAAACATTTTTATACATATATATTTTTTTACATGTATAGCCTTCCAGAAAAATTAAATTTATCAGATAATCAGTAAAATGATCATTTTCAGTAAGATGATCCTGAGTATATTTATTTGAATAAATTATTTATTCCTCTCCTCTGGAAGAATTATACAAAAATCTTAGAAGATTTAAATGATAAATTCATTTCAACATATATTTATTGAACCTTAACTGAAAGTGAAGCTGAGAAAGTGAGGATTTGGCATGTTTAGCTTCTGTAGAGGAAGGCACGCTCTGCTTCCCACCAAGACTTACAAAATAGGGAATTCCCTAAACATTGGAAAGTCTGTTGGATGTTGGGCACCTTAAAAGAATGACAACTGTCTACCAAGATTTATGGTTATAATACAGTGCAGTATGAAAAATATACAACATAAGAAATAATGGAGAAAATGGATGAATTACTTCTGGCTTGGGGTAAGGAAGGCTATTGCATTTGATTTTAGAAAAATGGGTAGGATTTGGAATAAGAAGAATTGGGAAAGGAAAATAAATTTGTTGCTAGCATTAAAATGTGAAAACATGGGTATGTACAATAAGCAGAAAGCTGAATTGGGGGGGACGTTCAGGGGACATGACGTAGATATAATGGGAGATTATAGTATTGGGACTAAGCTATTTCTGCTGCGCACTGAGACTCCTTCAACAGGCAGTCTTTGCCCTGGGGCTCCCTTTTAGTTTGACACGGTCTTTATCAGATTGGGTCTAGATCTAGTAATGGAAGGTATCCTGGGAAAAACTGAATAAGGTCAGATAACAAGAGGATGTCCTTATAAGCTTCAATGTCCTTATAAGCTTTTTGGACTTTATTCCAAATGCAATGAAAAGCCATTGAAGACTCTCAACCAATACACAGAGTGGTGCTTTTCCTAACAGCATTGTGTTTGTTTTTATTGCTATATAACAAATTACCACACATTCAGTGGCTTAAAACAACATGCATTTATTGCCTCAGTTTCCAGGGGACAGGAGCTCAGGCCCAGCCTAACCGGGTTGTGTGCTCGTGCTCACATGGGCTATCGCTGAAGTGTCAGCCAGATGCGTTCTCCTCTGGGGGCTTGACTGGGGAAGCCTCTGACTCCAAACTCATTCAGGCTCATTCATTTTCTGTGGCTGTACGACTATGTATGGGCTTGGGCCCCAGGTCCTACAGGGCCACCCACGGCTTTTTGCTACTTGGGCTTTACCAAAGGTCCTCTCACAACATGGCAGCTTACTTCTTCAAAGCCAGCAAAGAATCGCTGCAGTGAGCACAAGAAAGCTGGAATCATGTAGCTATAGATATAGACAATATAGATAAAGCTATAGATAGTAAATTTACCAAGGGAATGACATCCTGTCACCTTTGCCATATTCTCTTGGTTTGAAGCGGTCACAGGTTTCACCTGCACTCAAGGAGAGAGGATTATATAGAGTGTGACTCATTGGGTGGTCACCATAGGGTGTGTCAGCCACAGATATTAATCTGGCAGAAATGCATCATATAAATTAGGTGAGAAAGACAGGCAAGGAGACAAGTTATCATCGTCGTTTTAACTAAAAATGTATAGTTGTTACCCGAATAGACTCATAAATGGAACCCATGGGGTAAGGGTCAGGAATTTCAATATGCTACATTTTAATGCTATAGGCATTAAAGAAAGTTAAGTATTATTCTGTCTTTAGAATTTAGTAGCAATTACCCTACAACACACTAATACTTCCTAAACTTCCTAAATTCTAAGTTAAGTCTCCAAAGACAAGGAGAATTGTCTCTCCATTTTACAAACTTCAAAAAAGGGAGATTATCACGCTGCCCAGTGGTCTAACGGTAACCTCGCTGTTGACACCATTTTTGGATTGTTTCATGCGTGCTGTTATTTTTTTCCTCACCTGAATTGTAAATCTGTGGTTTGGTGTTTCCTCAAAGTGCCCAGTACTTTGCTAATTCTGTCCATTCCTTAGTGGACTCATTCCCCTAAAAGTCATGTCATGGTTGGGGGCTTCACATTAGTACTGAGAGTCCTCACAGTTCATCATGTTGCAAAAGAATAGTTTAATAAGTGTTCTTTGCATGGTTTTGTATGATTAAAACTACTTGAGAAAGTCTTTGGACTTTCTCACATGACATGAATGTCAGCTGTTGAAAACTTCTCTTTTTTTCCTATCTCATGACTTCCTCTGAATCAAACCATTTCTTTCTAAGTAACAGGATATCTTTTTCTAGAAATACCTCTATTTGCTCCATACTCATGCCTTCTAAAAAATAATGATAAGATTGGAGGTCCCCAAGCTCCTCACAAGTAAGGGATCGGGGGCCCCTCACCAAGCGACTAAGATCAGCAAGGGGAAATTAGGATAGTAAAGGAAGTGATGAGTGCTGCTTGTAGCCCTGTCGCCAGCTGCAGCAACAGGGGCTGTAGTTTGTTCCACTAACCTCCCTCTTCTGTTTCCTATCATGATGGTAGGACCACCAGAGCCTTGGAAGAGTAGCTCCCCAAACCTGTGTGAAAGAAGAGGATCCATGTGCTACAAATAGTGGACTGTGGAAAACACAAAGGTGCACTACCTAGATTCCCCTACCAGAAAAAAAAAAAACCCTTCCCAGCTCCATGGAGAGTGGTTTGCTCACTATCCCTGCTATTAGCTTCTTCAGGGTCACTTCAGCTTTCCAGCTGAGGTTACCTCTTCTTACTGTAGCCCGAGGCACATGCCTGAGCAGGGAGAAGTTAGTTAGGGGCACACTTGGGGAGTGCCCCAGTCGATGACTACCAAGGGGTACCCTTCTTACTGTACCATCTTCTTCTCCCTTTCCTCTTTTTCCCTTCTTTTTTCTTTCTTCCTCCTATTCTGTCCACTTGAATTCTTTCAAAAAAAAAAAATTCCAAAAAAGAAATAAAGATTAAGTAGTTTTAATAAAAGATGAGAGACAGAAGTATCAACCAATGCAATGTATCTACCTTATTTTGATGTTGATTCAAATAAGTTATAAAACAAATTAGTAGAAACATGAGATTTTAACATTGTGGATATTGGTAATATGAAGGAAGCATTGTTAACATTTTAGATGCAACAATAGTATTCTGGTTATATTTTTTAAAAGGATCCCTATCTCCTAGACAGGCCAGGTGCAATATTTACAGATGAAACTATACGATGCTTGGCATCTGCTCCACAGTAATCTGGGATGAGGGAGCCAGTGGCTGTGAGTACTTTAACTTTACCTCTCTTTTCATGAAATAGTACTGTACTTTCTCTTACTTGTCCTGAATTTAATTCTCCAAGGCAGAAAGCATCATTGATTCAACATCCAGGGTTGGGTAATGTGCTAACGCAGATCGCTGGTTCTGTGGTCAAGTTGCTCATGGTCTGGTGGGGAGACACATACATCCTCTGTGAGCACAACACAGAGTGAGAAGTGATGTGCATTGGTATTTTTATGACCTGCAGTGGGTCTGATCCTCCTCCTTTCTTTTTGATTCTAATATTCTGAATTTTAGCCGGAAAATTCATTTTTAACATTGTATAAATAACCACTTCTTCGCTGTACAGAATCCACTAACAAACATTTTAATTTTACTGAATGTCTTCAGTGCCTGGCCCTCATACATATTCAAGGTATACAGATATTGCTACTCAAGAATCAAATGAAGTAGTTACCAGAGGGTAGGGGGTGAGGGAGGAGGAGGGAGGTAGATGGGGTAAAGGGGGTTAAATATAGGGGGGTAGGAGAGGGTGAAGTGGGTAAAGGGGATCAAATATATGGTAGCTGAATGAAACTGGACTTTGGGTGGTAAACACATAATAGAATATACAGATGTTAAATTATAACGTACACCTGAAAATTATATAATTGTATTAACCAGTGTTATCCCAATAAACTTAATTTAAAAAATAAATAAATAAAAATAAAAAAAAGAATCAACTGATGTGTGTGTGCATGCACGCATGTGCACGTGCGTGTGCACACTGGAGAGCATGCCTGAGAGAGGGCTTTGAATACAGTGAAGGCCTCTATGAAGAGTTTTATCATTTCTTCCCTATCTTTACATTGTAGCCAGATAATATTTACTACCACAAGCAAAAGAGAACTCTCTTTACAAGTGACTAAGGGAAGACGTAGTTATATGTAGTTATGTGCAGTTTTTCAATTCCAAAGAGTTCATTTCAACCTCCAACACACACTCCTTAAAAAAATTAAAATATGGATTTTTATTTCAGAGGCTGAGATGATAGAAATATTTGTCTAAATATCTGGCCTTCTTAATAGAAACTCTAGACAGTTTAATGATTTATGAACCTCAGTAATAAATCTCAGAAGAATAAACTATTTTACATTTCTGGGAAACACCCCAAACTGACTTAGAATTGTCCACAAGTTTCTTCAGTATGTTCTAGGAGAAAAAGATTTATGACAATGATAGATCACTCTATAACTTCCTAGGAAACTCTCTACTCCAAGACACTGCCCAGTGTCCAAAACTAAGGAATATGGTATTAGTGGGACAAATGGTCCATCTGGTACTTAATGGCATTATTTTAAGAAACACTGGATATCTAAGGGGAAATCACACTCTTTGGCTGAAAAGATATTGCGCCACCTAGGGACAACTATTGGAAATGGTATTCAATTTTCAAATTCAGGAGCACACAGCTAAAAAGGGTTTGGAAATTACGAAGCAGGATTCCTTTTCTATTTAATATTTATAATACATAAATTACATATTTTCCTCTAGAAACTTTAAGTGTATGACAGAGCTTGTCATCTGAAATAAATTATCCAGTTGATAAGCAGAGTTAAATTGGCATAATATAAAATCTTCTAAGTTCTCTACTTCAGAAGTAAGGTAAAAATAAGCTATTACACAGAAGTTATTTGTATGTAAACAAACACAGGTAAAAATAAGCTATTAGGCAGCAGTTGTCACACACACGCGTGCACACACGAGCGTCTAGCCAAACAAAACATAACTGCAGGCTGGATCAGCTCTGGCTGCGGAGTTTCTAGTGTCTGCCTTGAGGGGAGGGGATTACAGGTACAGACAAAAATACCTTGAAAAAAACATGAAGTCAGAGGGTTTTTTTCTGCACTAAAAATAGATTCCCTGTAGAGGTGAAAGAAAAAGAGGTCTTGTTTCTTTAAGTAGAAAAAAGAAGTAAAAACCCAGGAAGAGATGGCAGACTCCTGCATCTAGGCAGATGGGTCCATAGGCAGCCTCAAACAAGAGTTCCATCCCCTGAAGTAGTCACGTGAAGCAGAGAGTGCTAGACTTGAAGAGGGTATGTAGACAGAGACAGTGATCCTAAATATTTGCACTCCAAAGCTCCACTCCGAGCCCAAATCTAGAAATTTGATAACAGTTTCTGAGAAGAGGAAATAAGGTGAAGTTTTTATTTTAGTTGAATGTAGCAGGAAGGTGGGAGTTCAGAGTTAAAATGAAATTGAGTTATATATAACAAAGTCATATTTCTTGTATACCTGATTTTGTGGGCTGAGGTTCACACTCATTATGCTTCCTAGCATTTCATTTATTCAACCAATACTTATTTTGCATCTACTGTATGCAAAGGACAATGGGAGAGAGAAAGCCATGTAGGACATAACTCTAAAACATCTATTTGTAAAATCAGCAAAGTGAACCCATGGCAGTTACAAATCATGATAGAAAGCCTTCCTCTAGTTACTGGATAAGAATGGGTGAATCTGAAGAAAATTATATTCTTGATGAGTTAAGAGGAAAGTCAGGAATCATTTCTGTGAAGAAGTTTATACATTTCCTTTCTATATTTATCTAGGCCTGATTATTCGAATATGTTCCTTCATGCAGCATTCTCTGCTCATTCCAGCTGGAAATTCTCTCTCCGTTTTCTGACCCATTATGATATGCTATCTATATTTCTGCTACGGCACTTACCACTGTTTAACTCATATTATTAGCTTTTGTAGAAGTATCTTCTCTTCTTTTTGATATCCCTGGAGGACAGGCATTTCAAAGCATTATCACAATATCTTGTACATATTAAGTGCATAGTAAATGTACATAATGGTAAGCAAGTTATCGTCAAATAATGTTTCTCAAAATATGGACCCCTTGCATAGGTTACCCTGGGTGCTTGTTAAAATTCAGATTTCTGGACCATGCTCTAGCTCTATTGAATCAAAATCTCTGGGTGCGAAACAGAACCCACATTTTAATGAACTCACTACAGTTTGAGAACCACGAATTTAAGGTATGATAGTTATAGGAAGCTGTGGGATGGAAAATAGGTTCTTTTGAGTGCTGATTCTGGTACTGGGTGCTGCTGAATGGAATTCTGAGGCTGCCTCTAGATAGACTCTAGGAAACCATGGCAGCTAATAGCAATGCCTGCCATGGCCAAATGATGGGATGGGAGCAGTTTATGGCAGCAATTTGGCATTTCTGACTACATTAATCCCAGAAAGGAGAGAGTGTACCATCCCCTTAAGAATAACAAGCCATCCATGCAGAGGTATTAGGGTCTGTAAATTTTTCCTAAAATTTTCATGGAAACTCCAGGAAATGAGGTTTTCGGGGTGGCATATACAAATTTAGAAAAAAAAATAATAACATCTTTTGGGAAAATTCCATCCACCAAAAGCTTATTTTACTTAACGAAATTAAGCATTAGCTGAATGACACAAGGAGACCAATTAACTGTATTATTTCTTAGTTATTACTAATAGGGCAAGGAAGAACACTGGAATTTCTTGGTAGAATTCTTATGTAGGACTTTTTTTTCCAGCTATGCCTTCTTTATTTGTTGTTATTATGTATACTATTTATAATTACTGAAAAAAATGTTAGAAATACAGATAAGGACAAAATAACCCAAAAAGCATCATCACCTTGCAATAACGTCTACTAAAAATTTCCGTGCACATGTATAAAGTCTGTTTCTATGTAATGTTGAGTGCAACCTCAGGGCTAAGCAGCTGCGTTAACTGAATGAGTTACACACTTCTCTGGAAGTCAGCCTCGTCATCAGTACCACAGGGACAATGACTGCCCCCGGCCTGCATTTCTAGATTGTGTGAGAATCATGGAATACGTAGGAATCATGTTTATCTGCTGAGGATTTATCACAGTGCCTGACACAAGATAGGCCCTGGAGAATTTGCTATGACTGCCCTCGAGCTGATTCCAATCTTTATTCACTGAATTGCACTGGTTCTTTGGATAACCAGTGAACCCCCTGCTACATTTAAAGGCGTTCTTCAGTTCTCATCCTTTTGGTCTTTGACCCTTGAAGACTTTTGTGATTTTATTCCTATTTTTCTGCTTTTTTTGTGAACTCTTCTTTCTCATTTTACTCCTATTTGTGGTTGTCCTTCAATTTCTATTGCAACCCTGTGCTTTCCTGTACATTTCCTGATGCACTCGTGTTTAATGGTATCGACTGTGACCTCTATGCTGGCAACTCTCAAATATTTATCTGCAGCTTGCTATATTAATCTCCAAATTCCCTGGTGTTTAATCGGTTTTCGATTTTTATATTAGTCGGGGCACGACAGGAAAAAGATGGCAATTGAGTAGAATTTAGTAAGGGAAGTATGCTAGCACACCTGTTGACAGGGTTAGGAGAATCAAAAAAGGATGGTGTTCTTAAGGAGAAAATAGAAATAAAGACATCAAGAATTGAGTGGTGAGTAGATAAGTTTTACTGGAAAGAGGGTGACTGGGTCACCACACCACTAGGCTTTGGCGGGGTAAGAGTAGGGAAGAAGAAAGATGGTAGTTCTTTTCAAACCAGAGACCTCTATTTGTATTAGGAAAGTGAAATCTGAGTGTTGCTCATTAGCTCATAATATCTAAGTTTACTAGTTAAGAGCTTTCTAGGTGGCAGGAGGTGGTTCCTGCCAAAAAGCATGGGAAGCCCATCTAAGAATTATGGCTTCCAGGTACCTCTGCTTCCTCTGGGCGATCCTAGACTTGGGGTTTTGGTGGCCAGCGTCTCTGCCGATTATGTGAATCGTGCTACCAACAGCCAGGACTGACTCTTAATCCCAGGCTTGAAGGAACAATGGAAGAGAGTGGTTAGGAACTCAAAAAGGGTAATGATATGAAAAACTTCCTGACAGGAGCTATGCCCTTTGATCATGACACAATTAACCTGTGGCAGCATAGCAGGATGGGAACTGGGAGGATTAGTAACTGGATCTCACTCTCTTTCACTCTTCGGTCTCCAACAAAAAGCTCCAACAAGGGATCCTATTGATCTAATCCTTCAGGTCAGCTTTCTGGAACTAAGAGCAGAGTGAAGAAAGGTTGAGAGTGGATGTGGAGAAAAATGTGATAAACAAACAGCAAAATGCCCCTAACACGTCTAACTTTTACAGTGCCTCTTTTCCTCTTTCCTCTAAGGAATCTGTAGAATTCTAAAGTCTTCCCTTCTCCTCCTAAATATTTACTATAGCTTCCTTAATTGAGATTCTTTTTTGCTTATTAGGAAAAATTGGGAGGACCATTGGGAATAATAATAAGCCACCTGTTATGTACTGAATCGTGTGCCCCCAAAACTCATAGGTTGAGGCCCTAATTCTCAATGTGACTGTATTTGGAGATAAGGCCCTTAAGGATATAATTAAGATTAAATGAGGCTCTAAGGGTAGGGCCCTAATCCAATAGGACTTGGTGTCCTTTTAAGAGGAAGAGACACAAAGACTAGTGTGTGTGTGTGCGTGCGTGTGCATGCACATGCAGAGAAGCATCCATGTGAGAACCCAGTGAAAATGTAGCTATATATAAACCAAGAAGAGAAGGCTCAGTTGAAACTAACTCTGGTAGGCACCTCGATCTTGGAATTCCAACCTCTGGCTTTGTAGGAATTAAATTTCTGTTGTTTTAGCCACCCAGTCTGTGATATTTTGTTATGGCAGCCCTTGCTGAGTAATATGCCATTGCTTCTAAACATTTTTCATTGAACATCTTATTTTCTAGTTCTTTATATACATTATTTACTATTGTACATAACCCTCATAATCCTAGAAAGTATGTATGATTAAACCAGTTCTCAAAGACAAGAAAGCTGATGTTCAGAAAGGTTAGTGACTTGTTCAAGGGCACAGAATAATAAGTAGCAGAGATTATTGGAACTTCTGTCTTATTTGGCTCTAAGGGTATAATATTGTGCAGGTATCACATGAAAAAGGAACATAATTACTGTGGCTCTGCTCTAGCTGAGTTTAGTTAGGAATAATTATTTTATGTTTCAGCAACACACTTAGCCTTCTATTTTCACATTTCTTGGGCCTCAATTATCATCCAAACTAACGACTATCAAATTTGTGACTGTAACCTACTTTTTCTTTAGTTTCTGATTTATCCTTCCTACCATCTACTGTACACCTCACCTGGATGTCCTACAGGCATCTTAACTAGGTCAAAAGAGGCACAAGATTGCGATATTTGTTATTGTAGACTCCTTTCTCTGTCATCTCATTAAATTGGTCCAATTGTTCCCCAAACCCTTTGGTTTTTAATCTTCTAACTGTTTCTCATTTGTATTATTTCCTCTTCATTTCCATTGCAGCTGCTCCCATAACTCAGTTCATGGATTACCACAGTTACCTCCTAAACTGTTCTCACTACCTTCCATTCTCCTGATACCTTAGGGCATTTTTCTAAAGACACTTGTAATCACAAAATTGCCCTGCAGCAATTACTCCATTGCTTTCATGTTAAAATACGAATTTCTTAGCTATTCATGATCTGACTTCAACCTTCCTCTTCAGTTTCATCTCTCCAGCTGCATCCAAAAGCAAATCATTTTGTCATCTAGCCTAATATTTAAAAGAGCATGCTGGTGTTAGACTGCCTTAACTTGAAAGCAAGATTGAGTTCTTACTAGGTGTGTGAACTTGGGAACATTAATCTAAATATGAAATAATAATAGAACCTACTTCACAGGATTGTTGTGAGGATTAAATGAGCTGATACACATGAGTTTGCATCTTAATCTATTTGTTAAATATGATTATTATTAGCCCTCTCAACCCATGCATTTGCACGGCTGCTTCCTCTGCCTGGAATACTCGTCATCTCTCACCATCTGGCTATCCCTTTCTTCTTCATCAAGATTGTTCCTGGTCACATCTAGCAAGTTTACCTTGCCCCAACTTCCTATTTCATTTGTCTCCACCGTTTCTTTTGTAAACTTTTGTTACTATAACTTTGCGTCTGTCACTAGACTGTGAGTCCCTAAAGGAGGGATGGTGTTTTCATATTTTTTTGACACGACTTAAAGACGTGCATAGTATTTTCTGGATGACTGCACAGAGAGTGCCCATGTACTATGAGATGGGTAAATAATTGTTCCTAAAGTCTATTTTGTCTAGTGCAGTGACTTGTCCCAAATATGAGACAAGACTGTCCTCAAGGCACTTCCAAAGGGACCTTAAGACGTGCGGCAATAGCCACGAACCCTGGAGAAATTGGGGTTCTCTTTTCACTTCCCCACCACAAGAAACTCCTGAGGTAAAAGCCCCGTATATCTCACAACGGCGGAGGAATACACGAACATTTCAGTCGCACTCGCACCCGAGTATGTGACCGCTACTCGTTTGCGCCTGCGCGGCTCCGCTGGCGCGCGGCTCCTCGGTTGACTGTGGGACCACGGTTCGCGTTTTAGGATTGGGCGGAGGGAGCCAAAACCGACTGCGCGGAAATGACGCAAAGGTGCGCATGCGCAGGCGGCGCGGATGCGCGGTGGCTGCTGGGAGCTTCACAGCGCCCCCTCCCTCGCCTCTCCCTTCCCCCCTCCCGTCCCCGCCCCCTCGGCCTCTCCGCTCCCTGGCGTGACTCGGCACTGAGCGCCCCGGGAGAAGCCTCCGCGATCGCTACCGCCTCCGTTCAGGCCTCGGCCTTCCAGAACCTTCCCCCTTCTTCTCCCGGTCTTCTCTTTCAGCTTCGAGGCCGGTGGCGTCGCGGCCGCCCTTCCGGGCTTTCTGAGAATGGTGGGAGTGAAGCCAGTCGGGAGCGACCCGGATTTCCAGCCGGAGCTTAGCGGCGCGGGCTCCAGACTCGCCGTGGTCAAGTTTACCATGCGAGGGTGAGGCTGGGCCAGAGCCATGTGGGC
>NW_006436810.1:5247339-5278972 GCF_000325575.1 Pteropus alecto | reverse complement strand
TCCCGACTCCCTCGTGGTCTCCTCCGGCTCCGGAATGTCCGGCGCTGGCCGCACCGCAGGCCGCTGCCCAGTTAGGCCTCAGCTCTTGGGTCTAAGCCTCCATTTGTGCACAGGGGAGTCTCTGGCGGGCACGGAGCCCTGAACGGCTGCGTTCTCCTGCCCAAGATATACCCGCCCGCCCGTTTTGAATCCTTAGACGAGCCCTGCTCTTGGGGGCGGCCTGCCTCTATTCTTTCTGGTCTGTGGGAGTCTCCCACAGCTGCACCTGCTTGCGTCAGTCCCCTTCTTTCCGGGGAGCCAGCTGTCACTTGCATTTTAGAAACCCTGAAGTCTTAATTTACTTAACATTGTTACTCTTTACCTGCAGTTCTGTAAATCCTTTGGACGATTCAGAATAGGCTATCCAACTAATCTATGCTTAATCCTAAAGCGCAGTTAATGCATTTTAAATTATGTTAATATTGGGTCAGGATACTTTTTAACTCTCAACGTTTTTGTTATTCGTTTGGTTAGTAACTTTGTAACAGGCGATTTCGTGTGATCACAAAAATTATAGTAGGTGTATATAGTACTGGTAGACAGATATCCAGATGTCTGGGTTTGACCAAATAGACTCCATTTTTTACCTGATGATTTAAGAGTATCTCGAAAAGTTGTTAACTGGCTTTGGTAAATCTCAATGTGATTTATCGGTTGCAGGGTTGGTGAGTATGCAGTGTACCTGTGTGAGTGACATGTTAGGACTAGGCATTCAGAAGCAAGGTTTCAGCCAGCATGTATACTGACCTCCCTTTGTGCATGTCAATGCCTAGTTAGATTGGGTATCTCCACCTGATTTACCTTGACGTCCTGGCATTATTCACGTTTATAGTAACTTGGAAAAATATACTGCAGGTATCATTGTTTCTGTAACACCGTTTGTCCAACTAACTGTATAAATATAAGGCAGTATTTTAGATCTCAGAGCAAAAGTGATTCATATCTATTGAACATGATTAAATAAATGTTTAGTACATAAGTGGTGGCATTAGAATTAGATAGGTTTAAGGAATGGGAGGATGCAGGTAGAGGTGAAAACAAGTTAGGATTTAGTTTGAACCAGTCTCTTACACAGAATTGAAAATGGGTAGTACATTGAATTTTGTATGGTGGAATAGGATATCCATTTGATATACAGATTTTGACATTTACTAAATTAAAAATATTTCGTATATAGGGACATATCAAAATTCCCAGATTTAGCACTTTTGTAATGTCTATTTTCTTAAGATAGGGAATACTTGTAACATTTGTTAAGTACCTAGGTCAAAATTGGAAAATGGAAGAGATGATTTTAACAATGAATTTCATTTTCAGTTAACTTCTAATTCTAGTCTGAGCATATATGTGTGTGTGTGTGTGTGTGTGTAATTTTTTTTTTAGGCGAGGCAACCCTTGGTTGACCTCACAGATTGCAAGGACCTTGTCAGCTTACAATCCCTTATTTTTTTAATTTTTTACACCTACAGCACCTGGTCTTCCTAGGTGGTCTCCCATCCAAGTACTAACCAGGCCCAACACTACTTAGCTTCCAAGATCAGATAGATTTGGGCTTGTTCATGGTGGTATGGCCGTAAACGGCGCATCTATACTTTTGTCCCTCAGTGATAACACTTTTTTTTTTCCCTTAAAGCAGGTCTTACTTTGTAGTTGGTTAGGTGTTGTATATTACCGTCCAAAGGGAATGTCAGGTGTGTATTAGTATGTTGAGTTCTAGTAGTAATAGTAGGTTGTCAAAATAATGGACTATATGTATATTGCATTATATATTGCAAAATTGCTGTGGACCAAAAATAGCTTAGTATATTACAGAATTAGCTGGCCCAGCAGTCCATGAGGACTGGCAGATAATATTAGTGAGTGAGGTGGATAGCTGTACAACCACTAGGGGCATCATGAGGTCTTAGAGATCATACGGAGAATTTTTTAACTAAACATTTTTATTGAAGTGTGGCATGCATACAGAAATGTGCAGAAATATTTAACCGTGCGGTTTGATAAATTATCAAAGTGGTTACACCTGTTTAACCAACACCAGCACTCCAGAATCATCTCCCCACCCCCAACCTTCTGCAGGCTCCTCTTCACTCTCGAAACCTAACAGTACAGATTAGTTCCACTTGGATTTGAACTTTATAAAAATGGTGTCATACAGTATGTAATCTGACTGGATTTCTCTCAAGAGCATATAAATAGTTTTAATTTGGGCAGTTAATTTAGAAATAACAGAAAAAAGCACTGTGTAGGCCACTGTTTAGGGGTTTGGGGAATAGCAGTAAGAGTTGGGTTTTTTAAGTTGCATAACACCGCAAATTCTCAATGAATGCTACCTTTTGTTATTAATAAGACCAATTATAATTATACCATTAGTAGTATAACACATCTAGAAATGATCTATTTTAAAGTTATGCCCTGCAGATAAGGTAAACTTCTAAAACATGTCTTTGGAAAGCACATTTATTTTTCTTATTTATTAGCTGAATGTGTTTATACCTGTTAACTGCTCAAGGTTTAGAGAGCACTGACTACTATAGCAAATAGGGAAGTACAGCAAGTTCATGAAATAGAATTTATTTATGATTGTAAACAAAAATCTTACTTGTTAAGAAGAACTTAAAGTGGTGCTTTCAGAGAAAGCTGATCTTGGATTGGATTTAGGAATTAACTGTTGTGGTTGTGGGCCTGCCATTAACTAGAACGTCTGATCTTGGAAAGTCATTTAACTTTTCTGATCTTTAGTTCTCACTTATTAAATAATTGTGTTAGGTTAGGTCAATTTTAAAGTTTTAGTTCTGCGAGTTTGGTTTTTTATTGCAGACAGCTAGAGGATAATCTGTTGTATTTTTTTCACTCAAAAAAGCATAACTCAATCCTATACATTCATTTTACACATTGGACTTAAATAAGCTTTCTGTCAAAAAGAGGTTCAGGAGGTAGAAATAGAATTCTTTATTAAACGTCTGAACTAGATGGGCTGTGATCTCTTTTATAGCATATTCAAAGGTCTTATGATTTTGTATTCTGTAGGCGCTGAGAATCAAGGTCTTTGCAAGAGAAAAAAGTACAATTCTGAAATTCAGGCATACTTGGGGCATAATATTTTTAGAGATGGGAAAGGTCCTTGAAGAATCATCCCTTCTTATATTATACAGAGCAATCAGGTAACATGTTTATTAGCTCAGCCAATAATGGAAGTTTAAGTTTACCCTTAAATGCTTATGATAAGCAAGGTAAAACATTTTACTTAAAATACCTAATCAATTCATTTGAATTATTGTAACATGAAAGTATACTGCTATATATATTTGTGCTTCTGGGTTCTATGACTTATTTTGACTTTAAACTAAAGTTCCAAACTGTGATGGCTAACTAAAGTTAAAGCATCTGGGTAAGGTTAAATTTTGAAAAGAAACAGTTATATGCAAGATAGCCATTATTTTATACAGTCTGTTTAGCTACAAGAACTGTTTAACACCAGTTATAGCTCATACATGATTGGTAAATAGAGCAATGATGTCAGTATAATGTGGACGATGTGTTGGTTCATAGGTTTGTTCATATTTCTCCTGGGTAGTGAAGAGCAGGAGTGGAAATAGAACCTTTAGCAGGGAGATGTAAAGCCCTTGGCCACACAGGCAGGCTCCCTTCGGGTTTATTTTAAGAAAGTTAAACATGAACACCTAGCTCTTATTCCACACGGGGCTTCATTCTCAGTGTTACTCTTCCTCCTGTCTCTACCTTAATGGCCGCCCCATTTTCTTAAAACTCCACTACATCTGGATTGTCACAGCACCAATAAGTGGGCACTTCTACTTGGCTGTTTTGTTGATTTTAAATAACCCCTGAGGTAGCCTCTAGGTCTGAGCCACATGACTGGCTGCCCAAGTCTTTCCTCAGTACAAGTTACTGTTTTTCTTAGGGATATTTTTACGAAATTGCATGGGTTTAAATGGTTTGCTTCAATCTTATTTTTCCCCATAAACTCTATTTTGAGTGCATGTTTTTGCAGAAGAGAGATTTTTCAGGAATTAATATATTGTTGTGTAGCTGAAATATCTGTCGCTTCATTTGACAACTTATTTAATATTTTAAAATAAAAATACCTGTTCATCAGTAAAAAGCAAAGGATACAGGAGTATGTATATTTAAAAGTCTCCCCTAATCTTTCTATCTTCCTTTTCTAATCCCACTTTATAGAAGTAATGAACTGTTTATTGTGTGACCCACCTAACTTTTTAATGTGCGTTTGTATCTTTTATGATCATAGAGAATGTTTTATCATGAGACTTAGTGTTCTTTAAACAGTACGAGTTATTCTTATCCCCTAGTGTAGACGTGTTATAACCTTTTAAATTACTTTTCTGTTAATTGCCATTTAGATTGTTTCTAAACTTTTTACTATTACAAACATTGCATTGAACTTCCCTATTCATATTATTGTGAAATTGAGTGTTAAGATAGGGTTGATATTTAGAAGTGAGATTGTTGAATCTTGGGTTATATTCATTTAAAATTGATGAATAAGGACTAAATGGCCCTTCAGAAAGGATTTACTAATTTGTACTCTCATCCATAATGTTTAAGATATTAATAGCTAGAAGTATTTTGCTGAACTAAACACAGGTTTAGTTAACTGTAAATGCTTGTTTCTTTATAGTCACAGGGCCTATTTGAGGATTGTTAGATCTAAAAATTTATTTTCAGAAGTACCAAGTTTAACATTTAAAAAACTTAATAGTTATTTTTTTAGCTTTTTGTTGTGAGTAAGGCTTACGGATGGCACAGGATGAAAACGCTTATTAAAATATTAAGAATGGAGAGACAGTCACACCTTGAGTTTGAACATTTGTGAGTTTGAACATTTTGTGCTTTAGAGTTTTCCTTATATGTCTGTCTGTCAGATCCAAGATTTGTCTTAGTTTTTGACTTTTTATTTAGATATACATAGTACACAATTACAAATATATAGCTTAGTGAATTTTCAGAAACTGAACACATACCCATGTATTTAGCTTCCAGACAAATAGAAATCTCTAGCCTTTTGAAAGCCTTCTCTCTCATGACCTCATCTTGTCACTAACTCTCACAAAGGGAACTATTGTCCTGATTTATTATACCATTGATTCATTTTGCTTGTATTTGAACTGCACATAAATGGAATCACATAGTGTACTTTTTTCCTTAGTATTATTTGTAAGGTTCATCCATGTTTTTGCATGAGATTTTACATCAATTATTTTTATTGTCGTGTAGTATTCCACCGTATGAATAACTACAATTAATTTACTCATTCTGTTGTTGATAGAAATTTGAGTAGTTCTCAGTTTGGGGCTATTAGAAATATTGCTGCTATCAATATTTTTTCACATGTCCTAACGCAAACGTATATAGACATTTCTATTGTTTTTATACCCTAGAAGTGATCTTAGGTAGGAATAAATTTTGCTTTAGCAGAGACTGCCAGTTTTTCTTCTCCCCTAAAGTGGTTATACTCGTTTGCACTGTCACTGACAGTTCAGTTGCTACACATTCTTGACCATACTTCATTCTTTTTTGTTTTAGCTTTTTTGGTGAGTATGGTTTTAATTTGCATTTTTCTGGTTTCTCTAATGACTAATGAAGAAGGACATCTTTTCATATTTATTGACTGTTTGGATAACCTCATTTGTCAACTACTAGTTCAAGAGTTTATCCATTTTTCTTTTGTGTGTCAGTCTTGTTTTTATTGATTTGTTGGAGTTCTTTACGTAGTAGAGGTGAAGTTCCTTGTTTGATATGTTTTACAGATTTTTTTTGCCAGTCTCTAAATTATCTTTTCACCCTCAAAGTGATATATATATTGTGACAAACAAAGGTCTTAATGGTAATATTTTCTAGTTTATCAAGTATGTTCCAATATGTAATTTCTTTTCCTTTTTTTCATTGTTTTTTGTGTTTTAAGAAATCTTTGCTTAACTCCAAGGTTTTGAAAGTATACTCTTTTTTCCTAAAACCTTTAATGTTTTACTTTTCACATTTAGATCTATAATCCATCTGAATTGGTTTTTGCGTATGGTGTGAGGTAGGGGTCAAGATGAAAATTTTTTTCCCATGTGGCTATCTCATTGACTTAGTGCTGTTTATCGAAAAAACCATCCTTTCCCTCCTGCACTGCTGTGTCAGCTTTTTCATAAATCACTTTACTTGCTGTGTATGGGATGGGTCAGTTTCTGTACTCTTATTTTTTTCACATTGGCCAGTTTGTTTATCTTCATAGCAGTACTGTACACTCTTAATTTATAAAGCTTTATGATAGTTCTTAATATCTGATCATGTAATTTTCTCAGTTTTGAACCTCAAAATGGCTGGAGTTATCCTTGGTGTTTCCCTCTAAACTTTAGAATTTATATTTGTTCATTTCACTAAGAAAATCTGCTGGGATTTTACATTGACTCTGAAGGCCAAATTGAGAATTGACATCTTGACAATATTGAGTTTTCCAATTCATAAGCATAGTATATTCCTCCATTTTTTTAGATCTTTAATTTCTCTCACTGAACAAAGCTGAAAGGCTTAACACTATTAGACTTCAAGATTTTATCTCACACAAATCTATAGTCATTAAGACAATGTGGTATTGATGTAAGTATATCTAAATAGTCCAGGCGAGAAGACTAGAAAGTATAAAGGCAGGATGATCAGAGTTTGCTTAATTTTATTTTATGTTTTAATAGACAAGTTCTTTAGAGTGTAAATTAGTACAATCTTTAGTGTCATTTTGTTAAGTATCTTTTACCTCTCTCACAGGTGCGGACCATGTTTAAGGATTGCCCCAGCATTCAGTACTATGAGTAATAAGTATCCACAGGCAGTTTTCTTGGAAGTAGATGTACATCAGTGTCAGGTAAGGGAATGAAGTCCTTTCTTAAAAGAAATTTACAAATCAGTTTGAATTTCGACATTAATATTATTCTTCATTTATCTCTTTATGTGCATAGTACTTATTCCTTTGGAGATAGAAAAATGTTATGTAGATATGATTATTACAAATGCCATTACAGCTACATTAGTTAAGAAAGGTAGCCCAATTATTAATTGCTTTTGGGTTTGTTTATATTAATAGCCTTCTGAATAAAACTAATATGTTGTGAAACAAATAGGTCACCTGGCTGTTCTGTGTTTTACATTTCTTTGTTTATTTTTTCCTTGCAAATCTAGAATTATATCTTCTTCTACAGAGACATTGGCTAATAGAAAGCCATGGGAGAGAATTCTTGGTTATAGTTTGATTTTAATTGATTGTTTTGTAATCTTATCTCCAAAGCTGCATTCTCAGCAGAAACTTTAAAATGTTGATTACTTTTGATTGAGCCATAATTCTGTAGGTAGATTGCCCTGATACTTAGTTGGAATGGCTATGTGACAGTTCTGCATTTTCATATGTAGAACCTTGGGAGAGTTTTGTTGGAAAAAAGGTTTTGGAAGGCTCCTTCCAACATGAAAAATATAGTCTTTAGCTCACACTGAAAAACAATGCTGTAGCTACTTTTTTTTTTTTGGTAAGAACTTTGTCTTTGTTACATTTCTGAGTGTGCAAAAAATTTAAAATGTTGTATAGTTTGTAGTTAGTAATTCGGGGATTTGTATAGTATAAACCCTACGTTATATGTTTATTGTTCAGTATTTATGCCACATGCTACTGGATTGCAATGCTGGCCTTTATTTTAAGTATTCACTATCTCTGATGTGGAAGTGCTATCTTCTGGACCGTTCAGTCCTATATGGTAGCTATAGCTATGTATTTCACTTGTTTCTTTTTACTTTTTTATCGTGGATACTAGAAAATTTAAAATTACATAGATAGCTCACATTTGTGTCTTGCACACAAATTTCTTTGGTAGAGCACTATTCTAAAAGTTCTATCTTTTTTTTTTTATATGAGACTTAGAAAAGACATCTTTATGTAAATATGCTTTTTTTCCTTTAAACAGTATCCTCGTACCTCTTCATAGTATTTGAATATGTAAGGTGACACGTTTATTTTACTATTTCCTTTATATTTCTCATGAAAAGTTTAAACCACGAATCAGTGGTTATTATCTAATTTTTCATTCAGTGGTTAGTCTTATAATATTGTGGAGTTGGAACAGAATTTAAAAAGATAGCTGTTGCAGTGTGTTTGAGGGGAGATCAGAAGTCATTTCTGTAAGAGCTGAATTGGGTGAAGATTGCAATTTAAAGGACAGTACTTCCTTTTCATGGACACATGGGTAGCTGTTTTTCAGATGTGCACTTTTTCCCAGTACCACTGGGTTGTGTTCACATTTTAGTACCCATTTAGGAAACAGAATGTACTTTTGAGAGAGCTGTGTTGGAGAGCAGTTTCTGTATTGGAGGCTAATTGTTCTACTGGATGAAGTACTTAACACTAAAACATAAAAATACAGGGCTATTCTTCATTGTGTATGTAAAGCTCATATAATATGGTTATGCACCAGTGGGTAATGTAGTTTAGGGAATAGGCCTGCTTTTTCTTAAATGATAATTAGGAATAAATTATATGTTTTAGTCCATACTTGTGATATTTAACTTACATTGAGATGTAGAATGAATATTCAGAGTGGTTTAAGATTAGTTTTAATTCATAATGCTGTCTAACTTGCCAATTCTAGGGAACAGCTGCCACCAACAATATATCAGCAACACCTACATTTTTGTTTTTTCGAAACAAAGTGAGAATTGATCAATATCAAGGAGCAGATGCTGTGGGATTAGAAGAAAAAATCAAGCAGCACTTAGAGAATGACCCTGGAAGCAATGAGGACACAGATATTCCAAAAGGCTATGTATGTAGACTTAAAAGTGAAATCATGATATATCTTGCATTTGCCATTATTTGGTTAAAGTGAAATTAACTGTGTTTTTATGTTTTATCTTTTTTTAAAATAAATTTATTTAAATTAGTTTCAAGTATACAGTACATTATTGTTTAGACATCTAGATTGCTCATAAAACGATTCCCCTAGTTGCTCCCTCCCTCCCCTACCCCTCCACTTAGCCATCATATTAATGCTAACTGCATTCCCTGTGCCGTGCTCCCCGTGCCCAACTATCAACTACTAATTTATACTTCTTTAATCCTTCACCCCATTCTACAAGCCCCCCAACATGTTTTATCTTTTACTAGTTCAGAGTACTTTCAAATGACTTTAAAAGTAAATTCACTGGTTGACTCGTGTGTGTGTGTGTGTGTGTGTGTGTATTATAACCTTAAACCCCTATCCTAAACTATTTTCCTGAATTTCTCCTGCTAATATTTTTTGTTGCTTTCTTAAAAATCTGCTTTCTGAACTACTTTAATAGCCATTTTAAGACTTTTTAAAATATATTGTTGCCCCTAAAAGTAAAGAAATGTGCTAGTTATTCTGTTAGAACTAAAAGTAACTTCAGTGTTGGATGTGTTTTCTTGAGTTTTAAGAGTAAGTTATTCTAAATAATAACGTAAGACTTAAGAACTTAAAAGTTTTTTAAAACTAATAGGAATAGTTATAATGCAGTAGTTTTATATTTGAGAGTTATTTGGGAAAAAAAAAATTCAGAAGTAGCATTTCATGGTAGCTGATTTGTTTATGCAAATTGGTAAATCCTGCATAACAAAATAGATACGTCTTAATTTTGATTGTTATAAAGTTTTTGTATTGGCAAATTGAAAAATGATTAAAAAAATTAAAATTAAAGTTAATATATGAAAGCATGTATATCAAATACATTACAATGGATCTTGGTCATGAGGCTACAAGTCCTTTCCATAAGTCTCTTAAGTTCATGCTGAGTAAGGAGAATGTATAGTCAGGTAATATGGGAGAGTCTCTTTGTGTGTGGGGGTGGGAGGGTTTGTGTCTTCAAAAAGTGTCTTTGACATATCCTGGCATTATTTTTAGTTAGGAAAGTACAGTTAATATTTATTTTAAATAGAACTTATATAATAATTTGAAATTAAACATCTAGTTAGAAAGTATGAACATGTTGTGTAAGTCAGGACCTATGACACCTTTTAGAAAATGTTGGAAATCATTTGGCTTGTAAAGTGTTGTGTTCACATCTTTGTATTTTCCCCCCTTTATTACTAAGGTTGTTTTCATGAAAACATCTCATGCGCATGACAGGCCTGCTGCTTAGCCACAGGGATACTTCTTTACACATCAATATTTTGGCCTCAGGTTGGGAAATAAGCAGGAAAAATAAAGTTTTAAGAAATAAAAAATATTGCGAATATTATAAATACAATGTGAAAAGCTATTAAAACATTTTTATTTTTTTCCATCAAGTGTTAAGAAATTAAAAGTTTTGAACTATTTAGGTCTTAACAGGATCATCAAATATTTAAAACTGTGTCCCCAGGAAATGTTATTGCTCTCACAAGACAAATAGAAACTTAATAGGAGTAAGAGCCACTGAATGAATACCTGTGTCTTAAGTAGATTTAAATATAAGCATTACAAAAATATATTGACAGTTTTGAAATAAGATTTTGGATTTCTTGGAATAACAGTTTTCAGTCATTGTGTTTTAATATCAAGAGGCTATATGCAGTTATTGATTTTATATATGCTATTGCTTTGAAACTCCTGATGTTACTGGAGCCAGAGTAAGATAAATACATTTATCTGTTTTAGGGAGGTTTGAGATGTTGCAAAAGGTGTATGTACGATACTCAAAAGATTAAGAATCATAATAGATCCTTTTTCAGAAGTAAGAGTATTTTTCTGCATATAATGACTTAGTTTTTGAAAATGTTTATTGAAGTTGGGGGAATTTCTCCCATATTAGCTAAAGTACATAGTATAGCTTCAAAGAGCTCCCCTCATGCCATCTAAATCAGGTCTTCTCCAGAAGTTGACATGCAAGGCAGTCTGGAATTGAATTTCTGTTTGTTCTGAATCTTGAGGCTTGTTAGTATATTCTAGTGTTCTGACCTCAGAACTATGAGTTTTTGTCTACAAATTTATCATCAATTATCACAATCAAATCAGACATTAAATGACCCCAACCGATGTAGTAAGTAGATCCTTCTTTAACCAAAAACTTGAAACATGAAAGATTTTTGTAACTTCCCATGTGTCTTGTGTTGGATTTTTTTCTCTTTACAAAAAAAAAAGGTAAAACATTATAAAAAATCAAACACTAGTACAAACACATACATTCTTCACCTGTGTTCATCAGTTGTAAATATTTTGCTATTTTTTGCTCTACCTTGATACCTGTCTACTTGTAACTTTTGCAGAAGTATTTAAAAGTAAGTTATAGACATCATGAGGGTTCATTTCTAATTATTTCAGCATGTAGCTCCTAAGACAGAACATCCTCCTACATAGACATGATAACCATTATCACTCCTAACGAATTTAACATTCATACAGTATCTCCACTGTACAGCCTGCTTTCACATTTTCTTAATTATCTCCAAAGTATACTTGAGAGCAATTTTTACCCCGTCTAGGATCAAATCAAGTAATGCATTGCATTTATGTTGTCAATTCTCTTTTAGCGTTCTTTAGTTTAGAAACTTCTCTCTGCCTTTTTTTTTTTTCTTTCATGATTGCTTTTTTTGAAAGATTTAACCAGCACCAGCCTAATATAGTAGCCACTAGGCAAAGTGGCCATTCGGCATTTGTTATATAACTAGTGCAACTGACAAACAATTTTAAATTTTATCTACTTTTAATTAATTTAAATTGCCACATGCGGCTAATGGCTTTCTTATAGACGCTCCCACAATCTGGATTTGTCCGATTGTTTTCTCATGATTTTTTCCTCGTTATTGGCAAGTTGTTGCATACATGGGTAGTGATATTTATTTCCCATTATATATTGTGAGAATATGTGAAATCTACAAAATAACACCAATTTGTTCCAGATACACGAAGCACTTTAATGTAGCTGTTTGGATGTGATACTTGTTTTGTCTGCCCCATGCACAATAAATAAATCTAAAAACTATTTTAAATAATTCACTTATTCAGTTTTTTTTCATTATTAAGGTATTAGAAGTATGACTACAATGTTATCTTTATGCTTGGGATCTTAATCCAAGATACGGTATTGAAGGTACACCTCTGTAGGATGAAAGACTTAAGCATTTAAAAGATTTTGCCAAAACTACCCGTTGTAGGCAAATAAACATTCGTGAAATTCAGCATGATTCTCCAACAGTACAACTTTGCTCTATAGTGCTCCTTTTTTCCCTCCCCCCATTTTCGAATATGTTATCCTGAGTAATATATTTAATATTTAATTAATACAGAGTAACATTTTTGCTCCGAAAACATTTAGGCTATTACATGAATAATTAGTCTATTTAATGGATTATTACTGTGTTGATAATTGTTTGACATATAAGAGTTTCCTTTAGTTTTCAGAAGTACATATACATGCTTTAGTATTTCTAGATAAAATATATAATGCTTTTTATGATAGAAAGGTGAACATGCAGAACTGATAATCTGTAATACTTGGCAAACTTTAAAAATTGTCCATGTTTTTAGTAGATGAAATGGATTCTTTTCTGGAAAAATGCCGTTTATCTAAATCAACTCTACTAGAAGCAGAACACTTAAATAGACCAATCACCATAGAGGAATTAGAGAAAATCATAAAAGAGCTCTTTCATAAAGGCCAAGATGACCTTACAGGGGAATTCTACCAGATCTTAAAGTTCTGGTAGCCTAGTGTTACTGCAACTACTTACGACCATAGAAAAAGAGATAAAACTTTTACTTTCCTTTTTGAAGTATGTATGACATTGATCCTAGAATATGACAGATTTTGCCCCAAAAAGAAAGCTACTGACCATGTCTAGGAATATTACTGTAAACACTTAAAAAATATACTAGTAAACAAAAATCCAAGAATCCAGACAAGAAAAATCATGATTTTCTAATATGCAGAAAAGACATTTAACATAATTTAATATCCATTTATTATAAAGCATTCATTGAAATCTTAATGGGGAAGCACCAGAGGCATTCCCACCAAAGCAGAAACAAGACCAGACGGCCACTGCCACCACAGCTCTTTGGCGTGGAGTTGGGAGTATGGAACTATTGGCCAACACATACGCAGGAAGGCGTTAAAGGATACCACAGAGAAGTAGTTAGCAAAATCCAGAATATAAGAAATCTGTAGGCTAAGTGACTATAGATTAAAAGAGATTTAAGGGACATATTAACCAAATATAGTCTTTGTACTTTTTTTGGATCCTTATTCTAACAATTTTAACTGTAAGACATTTATGAGATAATTGAGGAAATTTGAATACTGATATTTGATGTTATTGAAGTATTTTGTTTCAGTTTTGATAATGAAGATTTTTAAAGTGAATTTTTATCTTAAAAATATGCACTGAAATGTTTATGAATGAAATGAACAAATGTCTAAGATTTACTCAAAAATAATCAAGGAAATGGTTAGGAACCGGTTGAGGTGTAAAGAAGAAACAAGGGTAGCCATGAATGATGAATATTGTAGCTGAGAGGTGGGTATATAGAGTTCACTGAATTCTATATATGTTTGAAATTTCCATAGTAAAATGTTAAATTCTTATTTGCTGTTCATCTTTAAGTTCTTCATGGACATAGGTTTAAAGAGTCCATGGCCACTAGAAGAGGGTGGTAGACTTCTTTTGGATCTTACAGAAATTTTAGTTTGCATGTTTTGTGCTGTCAAATACCATTATTAAAAATATATAAGTCCCTATTTTATAATCTTAGTATTAAAGACTTGCTTTCTGGTACTTTTCAAGTGGGCTAAGCCTAGATTTGGCTTTAATAATTAGTGGTAGAGCTCAGTCACAAATTCCCATGAAAGGATCATTATTAAAGTTTTAGTGGCTATTTTAAAAGAGATAGACATTTTCTTTAAAATTGCTTAATCTAGAGAGAATCACATATTTAAGATTTTTATACCAAATCCAAATGCTTTGCTTACAGTCTTGATGTTATTTTTTTCAGATGGATTTAATGCCTTTTATTAATAAAGCTGGCTGTGAATGTCTTAATGAAAGTGATGAGCATGGATTTGACAACTGTTTGCGAAAAGACATGACCTTCTTGGAATCTGATTGTGATGAGCAGGTAATTGAATGCTTAAGGCTTGTAGAGATTATCAATATTTATACCTGCTATTGTTTCTTTATCATGTTTCCATCTCATGGTTTTATGTCTCTCCTTCCCAGATGACCAGTTCTTTTCCATTTTGTAACTTTCATTTTCTTTGACCCCTGTCCTTTGACCATGCAGACTGACCCCACTCCTTTCCTCTGTTCTGTGTGGCCTGCAGGTGGACTGGGGAGAATCACAGAACTCTTGGAGTGGCCCCACTACTGAGCTGAACCTTTTCCACTCTTAAGTCCTTTTGTTCATTCTTGATCTGCCTTTCATACATTTTACCCACCCAAATGAGTTTGTCCCTGAGAAATAGAGACTACTAATTAGATGAGTGCCTCCCATGTGTCTAGTCTTCACTCCCAGATGTAAACTAGTATTGCACTCCCTCGCATTGTTGTCACAGAGTAAATATTGTAGTACTGCCTCAATCAAGCCCTATTTCATCTTGACTGTTGTTTTCCTTAATTTCCTTTCTATCCCACTGACTCTGCTTTGTCCCCATTCTAGTTTATCTTCTACATGTTCACAAAAGTTATTTTTCTGAAATATAAATCTGATCATGCTTCTTTCATAGAATAGTTAAACGATTCTCACTGGCTTCAGAAAGAGGATGTCAGATTCTTATTTGATCTGTTTCTAGCTTTTCACTCTCATCTCTGGTTCACCTGTGATTCAGGTCCCTAAATATGTCATGCTTATATATACTGTTACAGACCAAGTATAAAAAGTACTTATATAACCAAAGGAAATAGTCTAGGTATTTCCTTAGGCAAACAGACCACAATGATCATGAGACCAGAAATTGAAACCCCGTTTTTCTTTGCTCCAAACAGATGTACCTTACTGTATAGGTTTGAGTATTGTTCACTTTGTGTTTCTTGTAAATGTTGCTCTGAATATAATTTCGATGATGCATATCAGCAGGACTGCTACAGCTTCCTGGAAATCTCTTGCCGGGGGAATTTTGCTCCCAGGATAGAAGCAAAATTTCTGCTGGAAAGATTAAGTGAATGAATCAGTTTCTGAGAGATAGGCATTGCAACAATGTTTTGTATCCTGGTTTCCTTATGTGGCCTTTCAAATTCAGTAAAGTAATTGAAATGTGGAGATATGGAGGTGACTGTAGAGTTGTAAGAATCCTCTTCAAGGTTTTGGATCAAATAGAGTCCATTTGAAGGCATTGTGCATTGCCTCCAGATTATCAAGTGACATGGGTAGACACTTGACAAATAAACTGTCCTATATGCTAAAATATATATTTTTAAAATTTTATTTTAATTTGGGAATTTTGTTTGAATTTTTGGAAAGCAAATTGCATGCCACTTTATAGGTCACAAGAACTTAGGTTCTTATGCATAATTTTAGTTAATTTATTCCATTAAATTTATTGTCATTCCCTTATGAATACTAGATGATTATATATATCAAATGTTAGTCTACTCAAGTCACTTTCAACTTACTGATTTTACACATTACAATGGTTTTGTTAGATTAATTAAATTTTTTCTGCCTTTCAATTAATTTTAACTGTTCTGTGTATTCAAGGTGTTCAAGAGCCCTTTTAATATGAAGCCATTATTTTTTTTCACAGCTACTAATTACTGTGGCATTCAATCAACCCGTTAAGCTTTATTCAATGAAATTTCAAGGACCAGATAATGGTGAGTAATGGACAGTTTTTCTTCAAACTAACTTTCTGCTCTGTAGACCTGTTAGCACATACCTAAAACTTTTTATTAAATAGAAGAAAATATTCTTTGTATTGGGAAAGAGCGAAATTGTTTTTAGAACAAAGCAAGGACATGAATGGGTCATATAATGTGAGATTTATCTCTAGTTTTTTATTTTAGAATTTAAGTTCCCTCTTAATCTGAAAATGGCGGAAGCTTTTCTTCCAACTATGACTATAAAACTCTAGATTCAAAGCAGCCATTTTTTAGGATCAAAACTGGGAGATACATATTTCAAACTCCTATTACAGATGATAAAACTAAGGCTCTATATCTTCCCGTTTGTGCCCTATAATGGTTTTTATGTTTTTTATACATATTATGATCCTTTAAACATGATTGTACAGACTTGGTATTTTCCTTTTTATTATATAAAGAATTTTCCATATTCAGCACTACCACCTTTTTTTTTCTGTTTTTGTTGAGGGTGTTTTGTTGCTGAGAGTTGGAGTTTCGGGGTGGGCTGTAGCCCTCCCTCGGCCAACCCATCGTGCATCTCCCTTCTCTTCTTCCTCCGCTTGTGGGGGAAGCAGGCAGACGGAATGAGAGCAATAGGGACTAGACTTTTTTAATTAATTGAGAGAAACAGCCAGCATCCTATTTATTAGATAGCATTCCCTTCTCATTTTTTATTCTAAATTTTCATGTTTTTTTCCCCTGGTTGCTATCAGTTTTTATTTCAAATTGCTTTAGTTCATTAAAAATAGGTTACAAAGAACCTAGTCCATAGCTCTTAAGAGAAAAATAATACAGATCAAATATATAAATTATGTATTATTATTAAACAGTAATGCAAGTAACAGTTCATATGGCTATATATACATGGATGCTTGTAGATGAGATGCTTACATTCTCGTTCCACTAACATTTTGGAAAATATTAAGATAATGTTACCTTTACAAAAAAAAAAAAAATACAGCAAAAGTAGCCTAGCTAGCATTCTATCGTCCACATTTCAGTAAGCTATAATATAATGGTAATTAAAAATGGTATTAATGAATTTTCATTGATGAAAGTCTGTTCTGAAAATACAAGTATTTATAAAAGCGAATGCTGTAGAAATTAAGCAATTTTAGCAATGTGAATATTTTAGATTCTTTAATCAGCAACAAAACATAAGTCTTAGATTGTACTCTGAAGTTAAAGAGATTAAAACACTCTGTAAATGTCATCTTAGCACTGAGTACATCTTAATTCCTAAGATGAAATTTGGCAATTTGTATAATTAATTTCCTTTTGGCTAGATGGTGTTATTGATGATGCTTTCCTCTTAAATAACAGAATGTACCAGTTGTTGGCATTGCAAGACCCAACTCATTTTATTTCTTTATGAAACTTGTTAACCTGCATATACTGTCAGACTCCATTGCTACCTTCCCTATACTTCCTCACTAGTAGCATATTTATCATAGTATGTCTGTTCTGAGAGCAAGATTTGTGTGTGTGTATATGTGTACGCGTGCACATATATATATGTGTTTTAATCTAGTATTCTTAGTCAATAGTGGTAGCAGGCCAAGAATATACCAGTAAATGCCCTTGGTGCAAGGCATGGGGATGGGGAGAACAACTATGAAAATACTCAGACTTTCTTAGAATTTCTGAAGATACATGTAGATATGTGCATATGTGTGTATTTGTGCCTATTTGTGTAGTGTGGATGTAATGATAAAGGGAAGAAAATATTACATACTTGGTTTTCAGCATTTTATTTTATTCTGCCATTTTATAGGTCAGGGTCCTAAATACGTAAAAATTTTTATCAATCTACCCCGATCTATGGATTTTGAAGAAGCAGAAAGAAGTGAACCAACTCAGGCTCTGGAACTGACAGAGGATGATATTAAAGAGGATGGTATTGTCCCACTTCGTTACGTTAAGTTTCAGAATGTTAACAGTGTAACTGTAAGTAGTATTTCATGAACATATATTTAATGGGTTTATGGGTGACAATTCATGCTCTCCTTAGTGATTCTAAATGATCCTTTAAAGTAGATATTTGTTTACTTGGTTCGAAATGAGTAAAAATGTATAACAATCTAATTAAATCTTTTTAATTTATCTACATGTCCTAAAGGGGAAGGATGGTTGATTTTTAAAAATTTGTGGTTTTTTCAGTTTACTTATTTTATGTATGTTTGGCAGCTGTTGTGAAATGTGTATTTGAGAACATTTTTACTTAAACTGATTTGAGTTTTATTATTTATACCCGGTGATGAGTGATAGATTTGTAAAATTCAATGCACTTTTCTAGAATATAGTTTTTAATAATATAGTGGTCACAGTCTCAGTAAAAACAAATCAGCTGCTGCTTAATTAGTTGCTTTTGTGCATTTTGGTACTGCAACCCAGCACATGCTCTCCACCCCCAGCCCCGTCCTTCAGAGGAGGAGGGGACGGGAGGGTTAGAACAGACTAATAGAATACCCGGAAGAAGAAGTGAGAACCAGCATAGAGTCACTGAGAACAAGTCATACCAAACTGACGTGATTTTTTATTTTAATGGAATGAGTCTGGTTTTTGTAAATTAGAAGAATGCTATAGCGTGTGTTCATAATAACACCTTATTTAGTGATGGGAGAAAGGCAATTTGTTTATTGGAAAAGCTCTTTCAATCCAGATATCCTGATATAATCTTCTCTATTATCAAAAATCATGAATGTAGTTATTTTGTGATAGGTTCAAGTCTTATGTACTGTGTCCTGTCTCAATCAGAATCTTGGTTAAGAGACAGAAAGCACGTGTATCACTTTTTTGGTGATGAAATTGAAATTGAAATGACAGTTTTGATCAGAAAGTCTAATCAAAGTAAGTATATGAATTTTAAAAGCAGTAAATGTAAACTGTTGTGCTTAGATTAAAAGAAGAGTACAACTAAGTGGAGCACTGGTTTAATAGTCCACTAATTAGAGACTTGGAGTTTTTAATTGATCAGCTCAGTTTGAGATGAATCTGTGGTTGCCTGTACAAACAACAAAAACTGACTGATGAATGCCATCTTAGAATGAAAGAAGTGTGTTACTCAAATCAAGAGAGGCAATGTTCCTAAGTAGATAGCATCTAGAGTATTGTGTTTAAAATATGGAGCAAATTAAAAAAAAATCCAGTATTCTGAAAAAGGATCTAAGAGTACAGCTTCTGTCTCTAACATGCTGAGGGGAGTTCTTAAATAGAGAGTATAAACAGTCAACTGAGTTTGAAAAAATATGCAGGGCATAGTATGGTTTTAGGAGCTGATTTCCAATACTATTTTTTTTCTAGTAGTCTAGGAAATAGAATGAATGACGAGCAGAAAGAATATAACTAAAAATTTTCCTCAGTGAAGCACTGTAATTTTTATAAAATTTCAGCAGTCCATTGAATCATGAATTGCATACTCTTTAATCGTTCTGTGTAAAGAATTTAATTATGGCCCCTCCACACCATCACACTAAGTCATCAGGCATTTGTATATGTGGGTGTCTTGCCATGACATCCCTGGAGAAGTGAGAATAGCAGGGCAAACAGTGGAGGTAATAGTCCCGTGAAGTACTAGTCTGAATATAATATAATTAATCCTTACGATGCATAGAAGGTATTTTTATTAGTAATCTAAGGAAATCGATTAGACTTAAAGCATTTTTATGAAAAAAGTATTATTATCATTACCATAAAAATTATTATTTTTTGGTAGATATTTGTTCAGTCCAATCAAGGTGAAGAAGAAACAACAAGAATTTCATATTTTACTTTTATTGGTACTCCAGTCCAGGCAACAAATATGAATGACTTCAAACGAGTAAGTTTGTTTAAATGATTTTTAGGGGAAGTAATATAATTTTAAAGAAATAATTTCTTAAAAATCAAAGTCATATGTCATGGAGTTTTTTTTATAAGGTTAAACTAGAAAGAACAGTAAGTTCTTTTAATCATATTTTTAGATCCCCAACTTAAATTTCTAATAAAAATAAGTCCTACTGATATATCCTACTGATATAGTGTCTTAATGAATGGCATCCAGTTAAGAGAGTAAAAATGATTGGTTTCAGAAAGTAGGAGAAAAATAACAGAAAGTTAAATCATTATTATTAGTTTTTAAGAACTTTATCAATATTAAGATTTAGATTTTCATTGTTTCTGATGAAAATATTTTAAATGACTTAAATGATTTTACACTGAGAGGATAACTTTCAAACTATGTGCTAAAAGAACACATTTCAGCAAATATATATATAAAATATTTATTTATAAATATTTTGACATAATCTTGAGGTTGCAAAGAATTTCTAAGGTACTTGGGATCTTTAGGAATGAGAACATTTTGTACGTTCATAGGAATTACTTCTAATTGAATGGTTTCTTATGGTGACTCTTAAAATATACAACCATAGATCATAGAATTGCCACCAAGAGCTTTATCGTCAGGACAGAGCTCAGGTGCCGTACACAGATTAAATGTGCTGCAGCACAGGAGACATCACCATGTTTCTGATGTCTGCCTCTGGCAGGCAGTCTGGAACTTGAGATGATTATAGAGAGGAAGAGGCACCCAGCTTAGCAGTTTGACACCCCTGTTTGGGGAATGGGAGCTGTAGAACATCTTGAAACTTATCTTTTTGATGGCATCCACAGATCTAATTTTAATTAAATTACAGAAAAATTTATAAAATTGCATAACAGTGGATGAACTTATGTTATTTTTTTACAAAATTGATAACCTTGACAGATATTTTAACTGGTCATTTTTCAACTGTCATTTTCCTGACTCACAATATAATTAACTTTTGGGAACTGTAGGGATGACAATCATGTACTTAGATCTGTCATGTTAAATGTTTGACATATGTATAATGACAGGTTAGGAGAAGCAAAGATTAAATATCTGCATTTTTATGATATGAAATTATGCTGTACTGGGAAAATGTGTGAGCAACAAAGACATTTTGGCTGACTGCTTTGTTACTTTGCCTGTTTGGATTACATGCCATTGGATTTAGCTTTAACTGTGCCTTGCATAGTTCGTTTTAGCTTAATACTTTCATAAGATCCGTTACTCTTTAAGTCCTGTTTTTCTTATACCAATAATTCAGCTCTAGTTTCCTGCTTATCACCTTAGCTTATGGATTTGATTTCCATTTTCTCTAACCACTACTTGATCTTGTCTGTCTTCCTGTCAGCCTGCCATTCAGTTAATAATTGTCCATCTAAGAATCTGTCTTCACCTCTTTAATTTTAACACCCCCAATCTCACCTCTTCTAGACTACTTTTCTTTTTTTACTACCAAACTACCTTTTTTGGACTGCCTTTAGGATAGCATAGGTGTTAAGACTGTTCTTGCTTGTATTTGTCTTTATTTTATGATTTGGATATGTGTCCATTTAACTAAATGCTTTTTTACCCTAGTAAAATTACTGTAGAGCAATAGTTCTCAAACTTTTTGGTTTCAGGATCACTTTACACTATTAAATATTGTTGAGGACTAAAAAGAGCTTTTGTTTCCATGAGCTATACTTACCTAATAGTTACTATTTCAAAAATTGCAACTGAGAAATTTAAAAACTATATTTATTTAGAAATAATAAACTCATACGTTAACACAAATAATATTTTGAAATTATGTATGTATTTTCCAAAACAAAAGCAACTTAGAGGAGTATTGCTTTATACTTTACAAATTTCTTTACTGTCTAGCTTAATAGAATCCTCTCGTTTTCGTATCTCCTGCATTCAGTCATTTTTTTGCTATCGCAGGTTGTGTAGCCTCTTAAAAACTCCATTGTACACTGTGAGACAATGAAAGTTAAAAAGGCAAATAATAGTTTAGTATTATTTTGAAAATAGTTTTGAGCTTGAAAACTCCCTAAAAGGGTGTGAGGGACCCCCAGCGTGTTCCCTGGGAGAATAGTTTAATACTGTAGTGGACGCCCTTCACAGTGCTCTGGACTTCTTTGTCCCTTGCTTATGCTCTCTGATATGTTTTCATGGGTTAAATGGTTTTCTTATTGTATGTCAATATTACATTTTATTTTCATAATTTCTGAATGAGATTTGTTCTGTTTGTGTCATTTATTATCCTTAGGGCGATTCCTCAAAAGTAAGCTAATTGCAATTATTTTTGTAAATTAAGAACCTCAGTGTAGAAAAAGTGCAATAAAATTAGTTTATGTATAACTGAAATTGGCCAATTTGGTCCTTTTATAGAATCACCTTTTTAAAATTATGAGTTTGGTTTCTAGTGAGGGAAATAACAGATACGTGGTGTGGTGTTCGTTGTCCCTGTAGTACTGTGCTAGCTACAGTCCCTATCTAGAGCAAGTTTGTGTTCTTGAGGGTTAATGCACAAACATTTGGGAAGTTAATCAGAATTAAAGCTTAATTCAAGGCTGTCTTCCTCCACAGACTGTTGTCATACTTTTCCGGCCCAGTGATACTGACTTCTTCCCAACAATGACTGGGAAAGAATGAGGATATTTTATGGAGGAAGAGGGCCTTGAACTAAACTTTAGGAGTAGAAATGGACAGAGGAAAATACAGCAGTGGGCAGTCCAAGTGGAATGGAAAATAGCAACTTGGGCATGAAAACGTAGGACAAGTCAAGTATGGCTGGCACTTCTTTTTCTTTATTTAGTCAGCTTGAATTTTTCAGGGATTACACACAGTAATTAGAATTTAAAATTTCAAAATAGATTCGGCATGTATTTTATCAACACAGAGGAAGAGTCTTGATACCTCTTTGTGTTGTAAAGTGAGCTATATAAAATGGTTTAATGAATGATAAAATAGAATTATTGAGCATTTTCAGTTTACATTTTTATGATGTGAGAGTTGTTGTTCCTAGATAATTTTAGTTTTCAGAATGTCATTAACCTTCTTCTTATGTCACTGAGATGACAGAAGCTAAGGTAACACTAATGAATCTTGGATGTGGCTAGAAATCTTAGACCACCTTGCATGCTGTTAAAACTTTATAAGGTTATACCTTTAAGATTTGATAGACTAGTACACACCTTTTGCTTGTCTGTTTTTCGCTCTTATAGGCATTGTGCACATATTATAAAATACACTTAGTGTATTTCCTGTTTTAAATGGATTCTTTGTGTTGCAGCATGGAAAGCTTGCCATCCTAATTGGACGTTGATGTTTTCTTTACTAAAATATGCTCTTTACATGGATTGCTTTATTTTAATATAAAAGTAATAAAATAAAGTATATAAAAATGAGCATAATTGAAGGGGCTTCTGCTTATTAGGGAATGAGGTGCATGAGAAAAGCAGAGCAGATTTTCTATCACTGTAATAAAAATAGACTTTTCTAAACTGGCCATTCACCGTATCAGCTATTTTTGTAACATTTCTGTCTGTTTATTTTTCAGCTTTTTTAATCCAACTCAAATGAACTAAAACCAGAAGATTTTTTAAAATGAAGTAATATAAAGATTGACCTTATCTCACTCTACTCCCCTCCTTGCTTCTCTGCTCATCTCGCACCTGTCTGCTCTCTCACCCTTCCCATGTTCTCATCGTTGTTGGTGCAAGATCTCTACAGCTTCTGTCATCCGGATCAGCCTTGTTATTACTAGGTTTCCTCAACCATCTCTTTCTTGAGATCATTCTAGTTGTGTTTCTCCACTGGCTTTTTATTTTGTTTTGGTTTTTGTTTCGGGCTTGCAGCTAGGTGCTTTAATTTCATTACCATACCGTATTGCTCCTCAGCTTTATTTTTTACTTTCTCCTGTCTCATATTTAATTTTGTACTACATTTTGAGAAATAATATTGCAATAAAATTTACATTGTTGTAAATGGTTTAATTAATTTTTGGATAATGTTTTAATCCAATCCGAAGTTTGAATTTTATTTTTCAGGAACTATAGAGTCATTTTGGAAATCAAATATGAACAGTTTCATCAAGTTCTTTCATGCTAATACTAGTGTAATATATTGATTAAGTTGTAGTTGCTGATCAATTGTGGGTATGTCCTCTGCCTCCCCAAGCAAGCATAATCCAGTTGAAGGACTTAAAGGCTGAATGTTAAGCTGGTTTAAAATATTAATATAGAAGATCAATGGACTCTTTACTGAATAAGTATTTTTGACACCTAATTTTGATGTACCTAGACTTTTGTTTGTCTGAGGTATTAATATAAAGACTTCAAAATGAATAAAAGAGCTTTACGTTTGGGGTGGAAAATCCATATTGGAGTGCTAAATTTCTTCTTTTTTACAGAGAATACACATTGGCAAGTTGAGAGCTATCAACCTGTGAAACAGTATGCAGATTTGTGTCTTCCACTGTATCACATCTGCTAAAATTTTAGTTTTTAATATCAATTGTTTTTCTCTTGCTTAGTCTAATAGCTCTGTGTTTTGCTTGTTCCCAAGTGATACGATGATCAGTAATGCTTTCAGTGTTTATCTGCTTAAATTCATTTGTGATACACATAGTTCCAACTTTTAAGAAGGCTCCTCTTGGTTCTTAAAACCTAAATTTCTTACTCTCATCCACATAGTCTTTTCTGAGACTATCTGTTCAGCATCTTTCTGGCTTTTTGGACTGTCTAACACGTGATTCTTTAGATCAGAGAGTTCTTTTAAAGTAATAAAAGCGGTTTTACCGGAGGTGGAGAAAACAGCACTTGTGGCATCATGTGATTGGGAATTCAGTGTGAAGAGTTTTTATAATCTTCTCTTATGAAAGACATTGTCCCAGCTATGTTTTATTTTAGACCAGAAATGTACTGAAGACCTTTATGAGTTCTGCTTGATTCACATTCTACCATTTGGAACAGAATCAGTTTAAAATAATGAAATTTACATTTACAAATGTACACAGCAATATTTTTGTATACAAATATATATTTAATAGCTTGCACATAGATTTTTGTAGAGGCATCTCTGCTTTGAGAATACATTATTTAATGATAAACTTTAGGTTTGAAGTAAATTATTCAATTAGAACATAATTTTGAACTTTCTTACAGAGAATTTGTTTTCTAGAACTTTTGGTAGAAACCAAGTTTATTTTTTTACATTGTTATGCTGCCACATTTACAGCAACTAGGGTATTTAAAAAATCCTGTAATAGAGAATTTTTTAATCATTAACAGAAACAAAATTTTTTTTTACATTTTTTGTAGTATATTTGTAGCAACCAGGATTTTTTAAAAAAAACAACAAAATTAGTCATTTTTAATCTGTTTTCATTGCATGTCTACATATTGAGAGAGAAGTTTAGAAACCTTTCATCTTGGACATAAAGATATAAGTTTAGCATTATTTGTGATCAACATTTGATTTCTAATTGCCTAAAAAATAGTATTAATTCTAGATTATTTGTGATCAACATTTGATTTCTAATTGCCTAAAAAATAGTATGCCAAATACATGTCACTCATATAGCATCAGCTTTTTATTAACTTCCCTAAATTATCAACCTTGTTTTGAAAATTTGCATAACTTTTTCTTAAAACAGTGTGGGAAACCAAAAATAGCCTGCATGTGTGTCCTTTTTAATTCCTTGAAGCTCAAGGAGAGAGTCACAGTTTGATTCAACAATGAAAATATACTGCATGCCAAAAAAAAAATGCAGGGATAAAAGTTAACACCAGGTTTTAAAGATGATTGCCAATTAGTAGTATTTTGAAAATAACTGATATATTTCTAAATTAATAAGATGTACATATAAAGTTATTTTTGTTTTTCTAGGTAGTTGGCAAAAAAGGAGAAAGCCACTAAAGTTCGAAAGACACTGGAAGACCATATTGCAATCAGATCTACAGCTCCTGGATAATTGCTTGATTCTCGCCAGAGACTGTCAATATTCCATTCATTGCCGTTACCAATAAATCATTGCTTTTGTTCAGATGATATCACTAGTGTTTCTATTGTAATCTTGATACATGCAATTGTAAATAAAAGTCACTACTTTTGCCAAGCTTAATTTTTGTCATTCTAAATAAGTATTTTCTCTTTCTGTTTATTTGAAAATTGGTCAACTTCTGATTTTAGAAGAGGCTTAAGAGTCTGGTAGCATATTGAGCGAAAGCCAGTTTCTCTCCTTAGAGGAGCAAAACTGTTTTTGGGAATTAAAGAGTACATGTGCCCTCATGTAGACACACATACACACAGAGCAAGTGATTTTGATAAATGAACTTAGAACAAGTAATCATGTTCAGATGAGTACTAACACATATGTTTATTAAACAACATTTAGGTACCTGGGCTATAGAAATTACTCAAATTATAAACTACCAGAAATAAAACAAGTTTAATGAGATATAACTATTCTCACCTCAAATTGTTAGTTATGGGACTACAGATATTAATTCCTTCTGGATAAACTAAAAGTTTGAGTCAGCCATTGGTGTGTTGAAATCTGACAGGGGAAAGTACAGAACTAAGAATTCATGAAGTAATGTGAATATCTTTTAATCAAGTATTTTAACTACCAAAAGATGCAGTATAAATATTTAGAGAATTTGTTTTAAGGTTGAAAATGAATTGGCCAAATGTATATGTTTAAAAGGTCTTTCACAAAACGCTGGTAAAACAAAACATCTGTTTCTTAAAACTAATCTATAAAGTATTGGTAAGTCTAATTTTTTAATTTTAAAATTGAAATTTAATATTTTAATTTCTCAAAAATTCAATGAAATGAGTACATAAGACAATTTTGATTCAGTTAATATATTTGAGGGCATTTTTGTTTAGGAATATGGTTGAGATACCATTTTGCCTTTGGGAGACCAATGTATTTATACATGTTTATGAAAAAAATTATACAGAAGTTTTTGTGTTAAAATAGTCACTTTCTGGAACCCTGGTGTCATTAGATAATGTTTAGTTCCTTTGTATGTAAGCACGTTAACTGGTCTATTGTGATGTCTTTATATCTTAGGTATTTTACTTTTATGTTGCCTTGGGCAAGTGAAGACAGAAGGGCAAGAAATAAAAGTTTATAACAATTCTTAATGTAGACCATCTCAGATTAATCACGTCTGAAATTGAGGATAAGATTAATATCAGTTTTGTTTTATACTTTATACACTTATTAATCTTTTTTGAGTAATTGTTAAAGTGCCTCATCTGAAGTATTGCTGACCTCATCCTATTTTATACTTGACAGTTTGAAAACCCAGTGAAAGTAATTACATATTTGTAAAGGATTGGGCATCAGATTTATATTGTTTGTGACTTTTTTGTAACCCAGTTGGTTGCATTATACAAACATTCCATAATCAAATTGTAAATAGTGAAAAATGAATGTTTATAGGTGACTGTAACATGTTTCACTATGGAAAGTTTTACAAATAAAATGCATAGTTGACATTACTTAAATTACCAAGCCGAAATGCTGATATTTTCTCCTAAAACTGCATGTGTGTGTGTATAGACACACTGATGCACACATATATATTAGATATGTAATGCTCAATTTTCCAGATGAATAAGAGCACTTGAAAAACATAACTCTAGTTATTTTAACTGAAGCCATCCATTAGTGTTTTTCTGGAAAACTAATACTAGGTTTATTGTTTGTTTTGTCAGACATGGGAAAAAATACCTCACAAAACTTTTCCCTTTATTTTGCATGTTTTGTTAAATCACAGGGTGCATTATCTGATATGAAACAACAATGAAATACCATCAGTAATAGAAACAGAAGTATTCCAGTGCAGTCTTGGCCAACACAATTTGTGATACGTTTTGCCCAAATTGTCCCCCGCTTTCACTGTTCTGTTGTAGGTAGCCACTTAATCGAGTTACATGTGACTTGAGGCATGTCTGCCATCTTTGTCTCGAGGCTCGAGGATGTATACTGTTCTTTTTTGCAGTGTTTTCAGGTGTTCTTTCATCATACACCTTAGCAGATTGTGTGTGGCTGCCGTTAATACACTTGATAAGAGGAGGCTTTTTTTACCTAAAATAGTTCAGATCTTACCATGTTTCTTTGAATGTCTAGAATAAATACTTTAATACTCTAATAAGAATAAAGCATTTGAGTTGAGTAAGTCAGTAAACCCTCTCCTTTGTAAGTTTTAAAGAATGTCTATAAAGACATTTAGGGCTCACCTATGTTTCCTGTAATTACATAATTCAGTTTGGTAGATTGTTTTTTGTATGTATCTCCTGAGATCAGTCATTTCTAAACTTAGATAATTTTGTTTTTAAAGAAGTAACAATCTACTGAATGCTAAAGGACAACTTTAGAGGAATATTTGTGTTCACTTAGCTTTAAAACCTTGTTATTAGAGGTATTATGCTCCATTTTACAGACTTTTCCAAACGTGTATGTTTTATACATATAGCATATTTGTTAGGTAAATAAATTTTAAGATACTGAATATTCTTCAATTAATCTTGCATAAGGAAGAATATTGATGTCATTTTAGGATATTTTCACAGGTTTTATTTTTAGATCAATACTTCTTTTACATGCCCAGCACAATAAGAATAAGTGGGTAGAGTAGAGATTTTTACAGTCTAATAAGATTACATTTAAACTTTGTGGCTCGTGCAAAGTTATCAATTGGAGAATATGTATATTCTGCCCATAACGTTAGGATTTGGATATGCAACTAAAACTACAGAGCTTGGAATAGTATTAAAATCTATGATCTGTAACCCTAAACCTGCCAGTCTCTTTCCTCTACATTTCCTATGCTTCTCTATGATAAGTTTGTAGAGGAATTGTGGTAAATTGAACAGGCCAGAATTTGCTGTGTAAACACGATTGTTGATTTGTACTTGGACATGCATTATTGGCACATTATTCCACTTTAGAGTAGAGTCTTTGAACTTTGAATCTCTGTTCCTCCTACTTGTAAGCTATGTCATCTTGAGTAAGTAACATCCTTAGGATCCTGAGTTTCTTCTGTAAAAATGAGAACATTACCTATGAAGATTAAGTGTGCATTACTTTGTATCTGGAACAAGGATAACTGCTGTCCCATCCACTGCCACTGCTTTTTTAAAAGGCCATCATTTGTTGCTAGGCATAATGCACTAGCCTCCTAATTGTCTCCTGGCCTCTAATGTTCCTCCTATGGCTGCTAGTTATCTTTCCTTTCCTAGGTCTTCATAATGTAATCCTCCCTCTAGCTGCCTCTCCTCGCCCCCCATTTTTCCATGGTGTGCTACGCTGTACAAAGAGTTACCAGAATGTACCCTGATAGCTAATGCTTTCCTCTGACTTACCTTGTCCACCTGGCAAATTGTACTTACCTCAGTCCAAGCAAAACTGATAGAGATAACACATAATGATTGTGTATGCTTTCTCTGATGCCGTAGCACCCTGTGCCTATTTCATCCTGGTACTTAGCAAACCACATTATAATTATTTATAGTCTTATTTGCTCTACTACTATATGAGCAGTAAAGCAAAGATTTGTCCTTAGCACCAAACCAAAGTTATTTTGATCTCTATCATCAATAAACACAATATTGAACAAATTATCAGATTCCAAGAGGAGCTGCTTGAGGTAAGTCAGAGATTGTAGGAATTTGCAGTTTAGCAAGGTAAAGAAGAGAACTTAGCAGAAGTAAAAGAAAAGAATGAGAAATAAAAGACACTTTTTAGGGAGGTGAGGAGGGAGACGAAGCTGGAAGAGCAAGCAGAAACCATAACATGAAGCTCCTTTCCACGTGAGAGATGGCTCCCTCCTTAGCTTAGTGGGAGGAAGGAGCGAAAGAGGGGTCTACAACGACCCAAGTGTTTCATTTCGATAGCTGGATGTAGAAATGCTGGTTCTTAGGAAAAGCAGCATGTTTGGAGGGGGAGTTGAATATGGTTTTGGACACATTGCCTTGAACAATGTATCTGGAGTGTGCTTTCTTGGCTTTCAGGTGGAGATGTCGAGTAGGTACACAGGAATGTGGTTTTAGAGCTGAGGGCTGGAAGTGGGGAACTAGGAGTCATTTAGGTGATAGTTGACAGGTGTATGAAATGGTAGCATTTAGTGAGAATAGAAAGGGAGAGAAGGAGATGAAGGTCCAAATAGTATGGAATATTAATAAATACTAAGGAATTGGCAGAAGAGGAGCCTGGAAAGCAGATTTTAATTAAGCAGTAATGTAGATGAAAAAACGAGGAGTTGTTAAAGTGGTGTTAAGTGAATTCAGGAGGGACCTGTCATTATTAAAGGTAAAAACATTGAACTTAGTAGGGATAGCCAATTGTTAGTCCTTTAAGTTGTGGAAACAATCACTGTAGTCCTTGACGATAAGAATCATTGACCATATTAATATTCTTTTCGTTGAAGGGGAATCAGCAGACAATGATTCTGAAACCCCTCCGGCAAAGAAATTTAGAAGCTTTCATCATCTACCATTGAACACAGTTTTACATGATGATTAGTAAGGAATGGAAATGGATGGCAAAGCTCCATAAAAGAATACGAAACACTGCTTTGAAGTTGTCATTAAAGGCTTTAGTCTTTCCTTATAATCAGCGCTTTTTCTCTTGTATTTTGTTTGTAATGATAAATTTTGTCCCATCTGTCATTCTAGAACGTTCTTTCATGACTGCTTTTATTCTCTTAAAAGTTTCTAATTTCACAAAAATGATTCCTCTGTCAGAGCCTTGAATGGGTCATTTAGGTTCCTTAGTAATCAGATTTCTCATTTTATAGGGGATTATTGAATGTGTAAGTTGTTAAAACCTGCTCTTTGGGTTTTCAAGTAGTCATTTCCCCTACCCCTTGCCACATCCACAGTTTCGCTTGTTACTCATGGTCAACTGTGGTTTGAAAATGTTAAGTGGAAAATTCCAGAAGTAAACAATTTATACGTTTAAAATCGTGTGCTGTTATGAGTGGCGTGATGAAATCTCACGTAGCCCAGGATGTGATTTCTCCCTTTGTTCAGCGTCTCCACACTGTAGGTGCTCCCCACCCAGTAGTCACTTAGTAGCCACCTTGGTTATCGGTTTGGCTCTCGAGGTATCACGATGCCTGTGATCCGGTCATCCTTATTTTACTTCATAATGGCCCCAAAGCACAAGAGTCGTGATGCTGGCAATTCGGATATGCCACAGAGAAGCTGTAAAGCGCTTGTTATGTATGTCATAAGGTCAATAATAGCCTAACATAATGTCACAATATGTACATCATTCATCTCACTTCATCTCTTCACATAGACATTTTATCATCTCACATCATCACAAGAAGGGTGAGTACAATACAAGGAGATATTAGAGAGATTGCGTTACATAACTTTTTAAAAACTTTTATTTTTCAATTATAGTTGGCATACAATATCATATTAGTTTCAGGTGTATGATATAGTGATCATTCACTTATATAACTTACGAAGTGATCACCTGATAAATCTAGTACCCCTCTGATACCATATGTAGCTATTACAATATTGTTGACTAAATTCCTTATGCTATACTTTACATCTCCCTGACGATTTTGTAACTACTAATTTATACTTCTTAATCTCTTCCCACTTTTTCATTCCCATCCGGTACCCCTCAAATTGTTCTCTGTATCTATGAGTTTGTTTCTGTTTTGTTTGTTTATTTCGTTCTTTAGATTCGACATGTAAGTGAAATCATACGGCATTTGTCTTCCCCTGTCTGACTTACTCCACTCAGCACAATACCCTCTAGGTCCATCCATGTTGTTGCAGATAGCAAGATTTTCTTTCTTTCCTTCCTTCCTTCCCTTCCTCCCCCCCGCCCTCTCTCCCTCCCTCCCTCCCTCCCTTTTTCCTTCCTTCCTTCCTTCTTTCCTTCCTTC